>NC_069005.1:29431403-29432550 GCF_001194135.2 Octopus bimaculoides
GTATATATATAGTGGCGTACGTACACTTTGGTCTCTTATATGTAAGCACACACAAACATTCTTCGTCCCGTTTCCTTCCAGTTCGTTGCTTCACAGCGTTTAGTATACACATAATTTTTCACGTCTGGCCGTATAGCCTTTTCCGTTTGTTTTCCTGTCTTGTTGATATGTTATGGGAAATTTGCTGATTTAGGTTTGAATCTACTCTATACCTACATGAAGTCACTACATACACACACACACATATATATATATATAGTCCAAATTTACAGAAAACAAGAGACAAAGACAAGTGTAGGAACAACAAGCAGGTGTATTAGTTTAATGCTCAGGAAAAATGGAAAAGTTTTTTATGTTTTGAGCCTATGCTCTTTGACAGAATGGATTAAGAGGTAAAAAATGGAGAGAGAAAAAAAAAAGTGTGGAGATTGATGGTTCAACATGAGTCAGTGACATGGCTGATGACAGTACCACCTTTTAACGTTCCACAGTACCGCCAGTGGAACGTTAAAAGCACATCCGAGCGTGATCGTTGCCAGAGCCATGGATTGGCTCCCATGCCAGTGGCACATGAAAAGCACCAAATTTTCAGGAATTTTTTTGTGAATTTGTGTTCTATACATGGGAATTCAAATGATTATGAAAAAAATTAATTTTTCTAATACTTTAATCCCCGCTCCATCATCCTTAAAATTTCCACTCTTTTCCGAATTTTTTTAGAAATCAGAGTTGGACAGTCTGAATTTTTTGCTTAAATCCCAGCAATGGACCCCAATTAGGTGCATCATCATTCTATTAAATGTGTTTATGGGGATAAAAATATTGAAAAATATCAATATATGTCAGAGTGTCAAAGAACTGAGGAGGTCATCAGATGATCGTGAGATGTGCTAAAAACAATAGCTAAATCGTCCTTAAATCACACACAGAAAATTATTTTAACAAATATTTTTCTAAAAATCACCCAAAATAAAGAAAGTTATAAAGGGTTATCTGGGGTGCTTAATCCAGGATTAGAAACAATTGTGGGAGAATACTTACCTGTCACCAACTATCTGTACATTATTTTCTTGTATTCCTAGAATTCTGCAGCTGTCATAAAGTTCCTTCTTTCTTGTATCTGCCAACTCCATGTAATTACCTGGGG
>NC_069005.1:29432611-29434166 GCF_001194135.2 Octopus bimaculoides
GGGGGGGGGGGGATAAGATTAAAAAATAAGAATTAAATTTTTATAAAGCCTGGTACTTATTCTATCAGATACTTTTGCCAAACCGCTAAGTTGCAGGAACATAAACACACCAGCATCAGTTGTCAAGCGGAGGTGGGGAACAAACACAGACACAAACGACGGGTTTCTTTCAGTTTCCGTCTACCAAGTCCACCCATAAAGCTTTGGTCGGCCATAGGCTGTAGCAGAAGATTGAACCGGGAACCATGTTGTTGTGAAGTAAATGTCTTACCACACAACCACGCCTGCGTCTATGAACATATTTATTTTTACATATATACATACATATATATACACACACACATATACTTTTAGTATAATTCAGGCGAAAACCTCGTAGAGTGTATTTAAGAGATCATACGTCGTTATTTGGCTCCCAAATGTTATCCTACAGTAGGATATATTCCAGGGTTCGATATACATGCGGAATCCCTCTGTGCCAAAGATCAATACAAGGATAACATAACTCGAGGGTGGAGGATATCAGGCTTTTAATAGGAGATCACAAACATTAGTTTCTGCACCGCACAACTTTCAGGTGCTGAGTTTATATTCACATACCATTATAGAAGATAGTTCTTTCTAATTATTACAATATACTTGAATATTGGTAATTTTTCAGATTAACACCCGCACGATCTTCACTAGGGGGTTAGGGTTTTAGGGTTACGGTTACGGTTAGGGACGGAATTCCCTAGTCGTAACCGTAACTCTAAACCCCTAACACCCTAGTGGAGTTCGTGCGGGTGTTAATCTGAAAATTTACCTGAATATTTTTCAGCAACAGCCGTGTGCAGGCGCTTCAACAGAAATTCGCCTCTATATTTGTATGGAGTCTTGTAGTTCATCGCGTCTGGTAAATCAACACACACACACACATATATATAAAGAACGGCATGATCAAACCTTTGATCATAAGGCTGCTCGACTAAGCCTAACTTGGGGTTAAAGGTGATTGAAAAATCTTCTGAGAAAGAAAACCCGCATCAAAGAAATGTAAAAAAATGAATTGAAGTAAAAAGAAAATTTCAATATTTTTAACGTTTTGAAAATTATTAAGTGTTATATAACAAATATAATTATTAAACATTAATACTGTTTTTAATTGTTAATCTTATTTTATTTATTTAAAAAATGAACGAAACAAGTTTGATGAGCTCATCGCAAAACAATACGATCCTGATTGTAAGAATTAGAGAAGAGGACAACAAAATAAATTTCGAGTTTTCGTGTTTCCTTGGTTTTTATTTATTTATTTATTTATTTATTATTGTTTTTTTTTTTTTTTTACATTAGAATAAAAATATGGCAAAATTTGCACAAATTGTAAACTTAAGATGCAAAAAACACAGTTATTTCCTACAATACGTTCGGCGATGAAAAACTAGAAGAAATAAATTGAATTCGAGATAAAGGTAAATTTATTACATAAACACTATCATAGACTATGTAGTTATGTGTGTGTATGTATGTATGTAAGAATGATTGTATGTATGTATGTGTGTGTGTATGTAAG
>NC_069005.1:29434176-29434641 GCF_001194135.2 Octopus bimaculoides
ACTATCATAGACTATGTAGTTATGTGTGTGTATGTATGTATGTAAGAATGATTGTATGTATGTATGTGTGTGTGTATGTAAGTATGTATGTATGAATGTGTGTATGTATGTATGTATGTAAGAATGATTGTATGTGTGTATGTAAGTATGAATGTGTGTATGTATGTATGTATTAATATGGTATATACTGACCGTCAGAGAAGCATAACACCGAAACATGCTTCTGTCTTCGAATGAAATCAAAAATAGAAGGGGAGAAAAACATGCATTCATCGTCCGGATGTGCTGTTACGACTAACAAATGCTGCCATTTGTCGGCTTCTTTGCGCCAGGCTCCGCTTTTAAAATGCGATAACAATAAATAAAAGAGGAAACTGACGCACACGAACGGGATAAACACCGAGAGAAAGTGCAGGAAGACACCCCACAACATGACAAGAAGAAGGAGGTTTGTCTTCCTCTCAA
>NC_069005.1:29434651-29439522 GCF_001194135.2 Octopus bimaculoides
TTAAAACGAATGCGTTGAAATCGTGTTGAAGCGATTGTCCGGTGACGAATGAAAATGTGTCTCTAATTATTAAAAATAACCGGTTTTTAAAAAAAAAATTTTGTTATCTTGGGATATTTAAATTTATTTTGCAAGAATTTTTACCTGAAACTGTATGTTGAAACCAGTGTTTCCTATATTTTGGAAAAGCCATAATTCATAAAGCCTATAAAGATGCTGGCAAGTGTGATCGTAGTCTTTATTGATTATAAGTTTTCCAAATGTAAGATGCTTTTTAACCGAAGCCAGTATTATTGGCATACCCCTCATCGAATTTTTTTCCACATAACTTTCAGAAAACTTGTTATTCTTTTATTGAAATTTTCAACAAATATTTTTTAGTTAGTGTAAATTACGATTATATTGGAATTTAGAAGGAAAAAGTAAAACGAGAAAAAAACTGGTCAGTGCATACCCATACATACTGACACACAACAGAAAGTGATCTGGAACTAAGAGAGAAATTTTATCAGAGCACTTCCAACAGTAATAATGATGGTGATGCTGATCTACTACAGAAATCATCATCATCGTTTAACGTCCGCTTTCCATGCTAGCATGGGTTGGACGATTTGACTGAGGACTGGTGAAACCAGATGGCTACACCAGGCTCCAATCTGATCTGGCAGAGTTTCTACAATTGGATGCCCTTCCTAACGCCAACCACTCAGAGAGTGTAGTGGGTGCTTTTACGCTTTTACGTGCCACCAGCACGAAGGCCAGTCAGGTGGTACTGGCAACAGCCACGAATAACAATATTTAAATTCTAACTTAGGTGCATGACTAATTACACACACACACACACATTTGAATGTTTATTCTTTTATTCTTTTACTTGTTTCAGTCATTTGACTGCAGCCATGCTGGAGCACCACCCTGAAGGGTCTTAGTCAAACAAATCAGCCCTCAGGACTTATTCTTTGTAAGCCTAGTACTTATTCTATTGGTCTCTTTTGCTGAAACACACCAACAGCAGTTGTCAAGCAGTGATGCAGGAGAAACACAGACACAAAGACACACACACACACACATATATATACATACACACACATACATACATACCTAACTACCTACCTGTCTATTGATCCGTCTACCTACTTTTATATCCAAAACCCTATTATAGCATATCAAATCTCCTTATACCTTCTTCTACTTTACTGCCTTTTATTGTCTTTCTTTTCTTTTCTATTTTCTTCTTTTATTGTCTTTTCTTATCTCTCCTACTAATGCCATTCTCTTCTTATCTTACTAGAATCCATGGGTTTCTCTAGGCTGTCCTTTAAAAAAGATTTCTTTCAGTACATTGCTTTTCCTATTTCTGCTCTTGTTTTGCCATCTTTCTGTTTTGGTTATCAATATGTTCAAGTTTCCTAATGTCATCTTCATCATCATCATCACCATCATTCAACGTCTATTTTCTATACTCGTGTGCGTCAGATGGTTGGAATGGAGTTGGTAAACCAGAGAGCTGCACTAGGTTCCAGCCGTCTTTTTTAGCTTGGTTTCAATGGTTGGATGCCTTTCCTAATGCCAACCACTTTAAAACAAAGTGTACTGGATGTCTTTTACATGCCACTGGTATACTCTTTTATTCTTTTACTTGTTTCAGTCATTTGACTGTGGCCATGCTGGAGCACTGCCTTTAGTTGAGCAAATTAATTTTAAGTATAACAAAGAATTTAGTAAAATAATTTTGTTGTCATTAAGCTAGTGTTAGGAACATAAATTGTGACTAAGGTTTGATGGAAGATTATAATTTGGAACTTTTGAAAATAGAGCTTTTGTACTACAGAGCCAGAGGCGGTTTCAGGTGGGTTGGTATCAAAAGGGTTAAACACACACACACACACACACACACACACACAGAAAAAAAAGAGAATAAAAGAAAGGAAAAAATTGACAGAAATCTTCATAAGACCCATTCACAAAAGTGAATATTCTGTTTATTCAGAAAACTCAAGATTTCGTAAGCCAAGAAGTTTTGATGCAAATTCAGGTGCTGATATATATTCTGGTAAATTCCTGCAGATCTTCAGGGTGAGTTCTTCCTCGCTGAGTCTGGGAACTGTCACTGTGTCATCGTCATAGTCTGTTTTGGAAGGCAGGCTTAGACCGGCCAGTATCTCACACAGTTCATCTGACTTCATGTGTTCACCTGAAATAAACAAGATGCATTGCTAAGGTGCCCGAGAAAATAGATTAAAGACCTCCCTCTACATACAACAGAATGAAAACTATTTAGGGTAATCCTAATTTAGTACACACCTACACTAACTGGATTGTTAACTATATCACTTGCCACTGTTTTTGTAAAAGGTAAAGTTAGTGAAAGTTTTATAGCGACTAATTATCTAAAACGCACATATCAAGATGGGACAAACAAACAGAGAGAGAAGGCGACAAAGTGCCAAATATAAATGATGATATATATATATATATATATATATATATATATAGGAACATAAATTGTGACTAAGGTTTGGTGGAAGATTTTAATTCAAAACTTATGAAAACAAGACATTTGTACTACAGAGCCAGAGGCAGTTTCAGTCGGGTTGGTATCAAAAGGGTTAATTCAAGACAATGGGAATGAACGCGCATTTCCTTTAACAGAGTAATATGAACATGAAGGGTTTAACTGGCTATAACTGGCTTCTCATACCTACCTGCAATGCCATTCTAAAAATAAAACAGTCACATCATCAAAATCTCAAAGCTACAAGATGATGCAGGATTAATTGAAAGCAATGTAAAGAAATACATTTGACACAGAAATCTGTATGCTAAAGGGTTCAAGTATCACTGTTTACCTTCAGTCTGTAAGATGTCTATCAATTCCTCAGTCAATAAACAAGGTGTACCTCCATCGTCATCACATGTGGCAAGAATATCAAAGGCCCACTTCAACTGTTCAGTAGAGGGTGGCACCAGCGGCCGGTGGTTAATTAACACTGACATATAAAACAACACAAGATATTAATGAACATGTGAAACAACTAGATGACCAATAAACAAATAAATAAAATATTATATAAATAGGTGCAGGTGTGGCTATGTTATAAGATGTTTGCTTCCCGACCACTTGGTTCTAGGTTCAGTCCTACTTTGTGGAACCTTGGGCAAGTGTCTCCTGCTATAACCTCAGGCTAACCAAAGCCTTGTGAGCGAATATGGTAGATGGAAACTTCAAGAAAAGTAAGTGCATGCCCTCTGTAGGGCTTGTGAAAAGGGCTCTGTCTTCTTGGAACTGAAACTCCAAATGAGGCTCCATCTCTTTGAACCATGCAAACATGGAAAAATGGAGATTGAAATGATGATAAAAACATCAAAGTTCCTCCTACAACTAGTGAAGAGGAGTTTAAGGGCTAAGCTATGAATGCCCCTTTTTTTGGGGGGGGGGGTCAAACAAACCAAAGATGACTTTCAATAAGTTGAGAATTTATAGGAGTGAAACCATGAAAGTAGTTACCTTTTTTTTTTATATCAATCCACTTTGGTCCTATTATGCAAACATTCTGTTCTAAAATGATATGTAAATTAAAACCTTCCATCAGAGTTATATATTAACTAGTTGTTACCCATCACTATGCTGCCGGGTGACGACCTAGTCAGGATAAGACAGATCCATCAGTTGAAGCCTACTTCAGTGATCACATTGGTATGCTCAACGACAACTCATTTTCACTTCCTTAAAACAAATTTTAGAGGGTTGCTTGCATATAGTTGAGGGTTGGTGACAGGAAGAGCGTCTGTCCATAGAAAATTTGCCTCACCTAATATGCAAGCAAAGTAATATTTCCCCATGGCTGGACATGTTTTCATGGGACATTGGAAATGAAGGACACTGCTTGCATGACGATGACACATTTACAACTATCACATGAAGTCAAGGCAGGGAGACAGTAACACATTTGCAAGCATACACACACACACAATAACACACACACACACACACACACAATAACACACACACACACACACACACAATAACACACATACATATATCCACAATAGGTATCTTTCAGTTACCGTATACCGAATCCAGTCACAGGGCTATAGTAAAAAGAACCTGTCCAAGGTACCATGTAGTGCAATTGAACCTGAAACCATGTGGTTAGGAAGCAAATTTCTTAACCACACAGCCATGCCTAAATTTTTGGTTTTCTTGGAAGGTTGAAAAGAAAGAAGTCATTATTATGAAACCATTGACTTCAAAGGCTGAAAGGAAATATATTAAAACAATAAATAAAAATACAGCACCATTATGGTCAAAAGTGGATATCTGTTGGAACTTACATTTTAGAAAATCACCAATATTTATGCTTTCTTTAAACGTTTCAGTTTCCACGTAATCAGTAAATTTTACCTCGTTGTCTATGTTTGCCAACTGAAGACAGTGAAAAGAAAAAAGAAACCAAAATTTCATGAAATTTTTATTTATTTATTTATTTACTTAAAGTAAAGATTCTCAACCCTTTTTTTTTTATCTATGGATCTCCTTTGATTGCTATTTTATCCTGGTGGACACCCGTAGCCATTCGATGTTTAAAAACTAGTTTTTTAGAATGTTATTACCTCCGCCTTAGCGAAGGCAGAGATATTGTTTTCAGTCATGTCTGTCTGTTTGTCAACCACTCCAAGAGTGTAGTGGGTGCTTTTTATGTGCCACCGGCACGGGAGTCAGTCATGGAGCACTAGCATCGACCATGTTAGGATGGTGCTTTTTATGTGCCACCGGCACGGGAGCCAGTCATGGGGCACTAGCATCGACCATGTTAGGATGGTGCTTTTTATGTGCCACCGGCACGGGAGCCAGTCATGGGGCACTAGCA
>NC_069005.1:29439656-29447597 GCF_001194135.2 Octopus bimaculoides
CAGTCATGGAGCACTAGCATCGACCATGTTAGGATGGTGCTTTTTATGTGCCACCGGCACGGGAGCCAGTCATGGGGCACTAGCATCGACCATGTTAGGATGGTGCTTTTTATGTGCCACTGGCACAGGAGCCAATCAGACGGACCTGGCATTGACTACGTTCGGATCGTGCTTTTTATACATACATATTTATACACACACACACACACATATATATATGTATATACACACACACATATATACACATATGCATATAAAACCACACACACACACACATTATAGGATGGCCATTGACTCTCCTTTGGACAATGAAGAGAGTAACAGTCATCCCAGTAGTTGTAAGGCCAGTCGGAGCACTGACAGCCAAGTTGGAGAAATATGTCGGAAAAACTGGAATTGGTAGAAGTGCAGATCATAACCCCCACCCCCAGAAACTGGAAAGAGATCCTGTGAGACCTTTGAGAACAAGATGCTGTCCATTTTCACAGTATTAACCAGAACAAGTAAGAGAGCTCTGAGAAGTAAAATATAATAATAATAATAATAATAATAATAATAATAATAATAATAATAATAATAATAGTCAAGACAAAGAGCGCAATTCGATTGTAAGATATTTTATTGGTTGAATGATATTTCAACAGTAAGCCTGTCTTTGTCAAGATCAATCATCTCAATCTACTTGATTTTGATATTTTAAAAAGGATTGACGTAACTCTTCACAAAGGTAAACAGTCAAGACGAAGAGCGCAATTCGATTGTAAGATATTTCATTAGTTGAACGATATTTCAGCATCAAAATCAAGTAGATTGAGATGATTGATTTTATGGTACACCGAATAAGAATTGGAACATCTAGAAATTCTGGAAGTTACCAAAGCAGCTGGGTGTCTAAGGCAACGTGTGGACGCTGGTTGCTCTCGTTCATACTTTACGTTTAAATTTCTATAACTTTGAATTTTTATCACTCCTTATTTTTGAACTTGACAAAGACAGACTTAACTGTCGAAATATCGGTCAACCAATAAAATATCTTACAATCGAATCGCGCTCTTTGTCTTGACTGTTTACCTTTGTGAAGAGTTACGTCAATCCTTTTTAAAATAATAATAATGATGATAATAATAATAATAATAACAACAACAAATTCATTGAACTTACCTCCTCTTCAGTTGGATAAAACCCCATTGCCCTCAGCACAAATGGTATTTCTGTGATTGGGATGGTTGTTGTCACAGGTCTGGTTTCCATGGAGTCAATGCCGGAACTGATATATGAAGGGATATGGGGAAAAAAATGTGAACAAATAAGAGGGCACATGATGGGGGTGGAGAAGAAGGAATTAAAGGTGAGAAAATGGTCCTGGATAGATTTACAGATGTTGAAAGTGAATATGAATTGTATTAATGTCAAACAGGGTGGATAAAATAAGTATCAGTTGAGCACTGGGGTTGATGTAATCAATATGACCCTTCTCCTGAAATTGCTGGCCTTGTGTCAAAATTCGAAATCAATATCATAATGAAATAAATCCAAAGTTCTCAAAATATTCAATGCTTTTTGGAAGAGACAAGTGAAAGAAAGAGACTTACCATCTGAGCTGAGAGTAGTAGAAATATTTCTCAAGGTCGTGAAATACATCACCTTCTCTTCCACCTTCTATGAGTTCATAGAATGGGATCAGATCTTCGCCACCCAGTTTCACTTGTGCTTCCAAGGCGCTGGTTAATTAACAAAAATACATACGCATATATATATATATATATACTTACATATGTATATCTATGTATATCTACTAAACATATCTATGTATAACTACTAAACATAATGCAAACCTACCTTATATTGGTGTTCCACATGTGTAGTGAGGCATCCTTTCGGCTGGTTGTGAACAAATATTTCCCATCATAACTGGCAGATACGTTAGCCACCTACAACACAACAGAATTGTACTTCATTATGGACAGTGGATTAGCAGAATTGGTAAAACACTGTTTAGCACTCCCACTCGATAATTTACTTATGGTGAGCCACGGTATAGTGCTATCGGCCATTGTACAGTGACTAAAATAGCATAAGAGAAACAATCTTTTTGGTCAGTTCATAGCATCACCTGTCTGATGTCTGTCAATGAAGGGGAGACAACTACTCTGACGTGCTGGCATTGCACATTCTAGGTAGGTGGCACTGCAAATTGATCTAGGTGTATCCACACCATTTGTCTACAGCAAGAAATTTTCTCCATGGCAAAACATGGTGAATGGCTTGTTCCCCAGTTTGAATGTACCTGAAGCATATTTGAACTGGGAAAAACATTGCAAAGTAAATGTGTTTCAATGTTTAGCTGTGGTAAGGCAGTGAGCTGGCAGAATTGTTAGCATGCATGTTAAAATGCTTAGAGGCAATTTGTTTGCCCAAATTCTGCTGAGATCGACTTTGCCTTTCATCTTTTCAGAGTCAAAAAAGAAAGTACCAGTCAAGCACTGGGGTTGATGTAATCAACTCAACCCCCTCCCCTGAACTTGCTGGCCTTGTGCCGAAGTTTGAAACCAATGTCATCACCTATTCTCTCTCTCCAGGTGATGACATTTAGGTTTGAGTAGTTATCAGTAGGAAATGCATCAAGGCCACAACTGTCGAAACCTCCTCTGACCTACATGTGCTTACTGTACTACTGTATGGTTGTTGGCACTCCATCGCTTACCTCGAGGGTCCCAGTTGATCCGATCAGCGGAACAGCCTGCTCGTGAAATTAACATGCAAGTGGCTGAGCACTCCACAGACACGTGTACTCTTAACGTAGTTCTCGGGGATAGTCAGCTTGACACAGAGTTTGACAAGGCTGACCCTTTGAATGACAGGCACAACAGAAACAGGAAGTAAGAGTGACAGAAAGTTGTGGTGGAAGAGTATAGCAGGGTTCGCCACCATCCTCTGCCGGAGCCTCGTGGAGCTTTAGGTGTATTCGCTCAATAAACACTCACAACGCCTGGTTTGGGAATCGAAACCGTGATCCTATGACCATGAGTCCGCTGCCCTAACCACTGGGCCATTGCACCTCCACTACTGTATGGTAAAACAGACGTAAAACAGTAAACAAAAACCATACTTACACCGTCAGGATGTGCGATGAAAGCCGTGGATTTATGTCTGTTACCATCAATTGGTAGCACTTGGAGACCAATTTTGTCTGTTGTGATGAAAGCCATGTATCTAGAGTTGGCTTCACTTTCTGTTTTTGGTAGAACAATGATTCTGAAAACAAGGAAATAAATGTAGACAATGCAGTTTATATGAACTGGGGGAGAAAATGGAGGCTTGAGAAGATAATCTTATAGTATAAAAGAGAAGCTGTTCTCTGTGTGTCTGTCCTGTCAATCACAAGATATATATGAAGGAGAGGAAGAAGGGGAGGAGAAAAGTTTTGGTTGAGAGAGAAATACAGTGAGATAGAGAGAGCGTGTGTGAAAGATAGATAGGTAGTGTTGTCACCATAGCAACTAACAAGTTTTGATTAAAAATGCAGGAATTATAAGTGGAAGTCTAAGACAGTTGACAAAGAGGGGTTCAGGAAGAGATTTTGCTGCAAAAGGTTACAAATCTTCTATTCAAACTGGTGGCACAATGTGCCAGTTCACAATTCTATCTATTTGATAGAGATGAGTATTAAAATTGTCCCTCACTCTACTTACAGTCTAGACCTTGCACCCTGTGACCTTTGGTTATTTCCCAAGCTGAAGGAATACCTCAGGGGCAGTCATTTTGAAGATGAAGGAAGCTGTGAGAAGGGTTCATTTTGGAGGACTTCCAAGGGACCCTTCACGAAATAGCTGGAGCACTACAATAAGTGCATCGAAGTCAAAGGATCCTACTTTGAAAGAGATTAGTTTTGTACTTTGTTTAAATTAATACAAACCTCTCCTTAAAAAGTCCCCAAACTTCTTGAATGCCCCTTGTAAACCATTCGGTCATACAGTGCCAAAGTAGTATATAATGTAGCCCTTGATATACAAAAGAGAGGAAGGTTATGGCTGGAAAGCATTTGATCATAGGTTTGCCTGATCTGGACTGACTCAGGGCTAAACAAAAAAAAAAACAGCACCTTCATAATCAAAAGAAAATTTATAAAAAAAAAACAAAAGCAATGAAGTTTACTAACTTGGTTAATGGTGATCCATATGTAGGGGAAAGAATTGTCTGTCTGCACATTTTCGTAGATGAATTATACAGCTTGTATTTGTACTGAAATAAATAATAAACACAATGAAGGAGGATAAGAAAAATCTTGTCTCTTAAATTATTCTCTTATTAGGCACAAAAATGGCTGTGCGGTTAAGAAGTTCGCTTTAAGACATTGCTATATAACCTCAGATCGACCAATGCCTTGTGAGTGAATTTGGTAGACAGAAACTGTGAGGAAACCTGTCTATAAATACATATATATATAGGCACAGGAGTGGCTGTGTGGTCAGAAGCTTGCTTCCCAATGACATGGTTCCAGGTTCAGTCCCACTGCGTGACACCTTAAGCAACTGTCTTCTATCATTAGCCTTGGCCCGACCAAAACCTTGTGAGTGGATTTGGTGGACGGAAACTGAAAGAAGCCCACTGTATGTATATGTGTATATATATATATATATATATATATATATATATATATATTGGGGCAAACAGTCACAACTACAGAGGCTGCATAGGAAGATGGGCAGGTCAAGGTTGCTTGTCATGTTATTTTTCCTCCTTTTTTTCTCTTGCCTGCATGGTTTCCATCTACAAAATTCACCCACAAGGCATTGGTCAGCCGGTGGTTAGAGAACCAAATGCAGTGTAGTAAAACTGGACAACAAAACCACGAAGCTGTGAAGCAAACCGCTTGACCAAGCAATCAATATTACACTTTGGACCTTATGTCATAATTATCATTATGTAAATTCTTACCTCATTGTTGACAGTTAATATAAAATATTCCTTGGTAAAAGAAGGATACCAAGCCATGCAAAGGGGGATGGCACTCTGTTCAATACGGTCGACAGACAGGAGCTGCACTCCTTCAGCATTGTCAGGCAAAATGTCATATTCAACCTAGATGCACAACGAGACAACACACATAAGTAATCAGCTCCTTTTATCAATATATAATATACAGGGTGTCCACAAAGTCTGGGTACATGTGTGTGTGTGCAGGGGTGTGTGTGTGTGTGGGGGGGCAGTCCGTGAATAAATTTGCATGCATTCATTTAGAGCTGTGTGGTTGACCCTTTAGCATTTTATGTTTAAACTGGTCAGTATCCAGCTTCTTGCATCTACCCTGCAATGTCAGTCTAAAAAATAAACTATCACATCTTTGAAATCTTGAAGCTCCAAGATAATGCATGATTAATTCAAAACAATGGGAAGAAATAAGAATTACATTTGGCAGAATAATCTGAATGCTAAAGGGTTTAACTGGCCATATTTGGCCTCTCACACCTACCTTACAATATCATTCTAAAAATAAACAATCACATCATCAAAATCCCAAAGCTAAGTGATAATGCATGACTAATTCAAAGCAATGTGAAGAAGTAAGCTTTAAACTTGACAAAAGTAATCTGAATGCTGAAGGGTTAAAGCAAGGGGTGGGGGGAAGTGCTGTCTCTCTTTCTGCAGAACGCTTCATTACTTACTAATCTTCTGTCTTCTCCAAGCGACAAGAGAACTGGAACCAACGACTGAAATGTCTCCCGGAACATTAAGTCACGGATGGGTTGGTAGTGGGAACGATAACGACCAATGTAGCGGAATGTATCACCTTCTTTTTGTAGCAAACACACTGCGTAGCCGGAATCCTTCAAAATAAAACAATAACAGAGTAAGAAATGATGTAAATCACGTTGGAGATTGCTATGAGATGAAGAAGAAGAAGAAGAAGAAGAAGAAGAAAGTGCCAATGGCTTGGATTTGTTTAAGGTGGGCTTCGACTTGTCAGGAAGTGACTTACACACTTAGTTTCATGAACTTCCTCTGTGGCACATATAAAATGAGACATGCAAGATCCAGTTATCAAACTGGAATGGACTGTCATTGACCCGCTTATAGTTTTGAGTGATGCCTTCTGTAGCATGTCCGTCATGCATAACCCTCTTCATTATTTGTCTGAAATTTTAAGGTGTTTCCATTATTTTGTCCAACCCTCTCACATTCACATTGCTCTGTCAAATGAAATGCTTCTTTATTCAAATGCTCACACACACCATAAATCATCATCATCAACACTATCATTTTAGTGTTCGATTTTTCCATGTTGGCATCGGTCAGACTGAATTCATTGATGTAGATTTTCCACAGTTGTATACCCTCTCACTCTCTCTCTCATACATGCACACACACAAACACAAATACACATACACATATGTGTACATACACGATGTATATAAAATATATCTATGTACATGCATATATGTATATATATATATATATATATATATATATATATATATATATATATATATATATATGTATATATACACACACACACATATATACAAAAACACACATACATATATGTATGTAAATTTGTGTTGGACAAGCCATGTCTCTAAAATTGTCAAGATACAGAACAAGACCAACACCATTATCATCATACATTTTTTTTTTTTTCCATTCAAGTACAGGCTGGCTAGAGCTCTTATACAATATTCTATCCAGATTTACATATTCTACATATAAGCGCTATCATAAACCCCAAAACATCTTTCCCTCACACCACCCAGCATCTATTACATCATTCGTTGGCAAGACGTGTCTATCAGGGGAGTTGTCTCTTTTGCATTCACTGACTTGACAGCTGGTGTGTCAGATAATGTTACTTACAGCGATGGCAAGATATCTTGAGTGTTCAGAGAAGGCAAGATGTGTGATATAATCTGAGCAATAATGATGAATGTCGGATTCTTGGCTGGTTAAAGTCAAGGCATCCAGTATGTGTATCATTCCATTTGTAAAACCAACACCTAGAATAAAGCAAATTTATATATATATACTTTATTAAAAAGCAGCAAGAATATCATAAAAGATGTTACTCAGTTTCATGTTCCCATTTGTTGGACAGTTTTGTGTAGAATCTTAACAAAACTGTCCGACAAATGGGAACGTGAAACTTTCCAAGGGAAAGGTAAAGGCCGATACAGTTTGGCACCAGTGACATCACAACACATTTTTAAAGCTGAGAGAACTGGAGCAATGTGAAATAAAGTGTCTTGCTCAAGAACACAGCACGCAGCCCGGTCCAGGAATTGAACTCACAACCTCACGATCGTAACTTTCCAACGCAAGACTACAATGTAGATCTGAACTAAACCAGATGATATTTGATAAGTGGCCTAAGTTACAGCCAAGTTTAGGACTGAGTGTGTGTGGAGGGTGGGGGACCAGGCCTTCAACAACAATAATAAATGGAAAACTTATAAAGAGTGGGGCTTACCAACGTAAAAGCCATCGGGGCTGTAAACACAGCACTGTATCATCGCATCTTCAAACTGACGAGAAGACAGCACTGTTCTGTAAACACACAAAAGCAAATAATGCGTTGTTTCCAAATATTTCAGTTTATAACAAGAATTAACAAAAAAAGAAACAACACATGCAGACAAACAGACATACATGTACACACACACACACAAACAGATACACACACACATGGCATGACTGTGTTCAAGTTTAACTCTTTTATTAATTATATTATTATTAATATTATTATTATTATTATTATTATTATTATTATTATTATTATTATTATTATTATTATTATTATTTGTATTTTAGCATTATTTCCTTATGTTTAGTGTACATCAATAACAGCTAAGTCCACCAAATTTGTAGGCCACGTCAGCCAGTTGTTCAATAAAGCATGTTTGAAAAAACAGTTGTTCCCTATATACACAATATACATACACACACACA
>NC_069005.1:29447805-29449108 GCF_001194135.2 Octopus bimaculoides
GCGAAGGGCTTCCAGCCCTAAAAACTCTAGTGGCGGTGGTAGTGGCATTGCAAGTTGGGACCACGATGCTTGCAATAAAACAATGAAGATTTGCTTGTTTTACTAGAGAAACTGAAATAATATAATTCCTCATTATAGTTACATACTTCTTCTCGTAATCACACAGTCGGAGAAACCCACCATGACAACCGGTCAGCAGATATGGTCTGTAAGTAATAGAAAAAAAAAGAAGCAAATTAGAAAGCAAAAACATCAAAAGAAGAAGCAAAAATAGATAAATATTTGTCTTTCAGTCACAAGTAAATGAATAGGAATGTAAAACCCGGCGCCATATAACAAAACCATTCACACCAATAGTATATAGAAAGTTTGTTTAGAAAAAAAAACTATGAACTAATATAGTTCTTAAACTTGACAGCAACAGGAAAGGTAATTTGCTGGTGTAATGGTACCACACTCAGTCACGTTAACAAAGGGATGTGGGTTCGATTCCCACACAGATAAGAAAGCCTACTTTTTTTTCTGTTGAGGGCCCATTATTAGACTATTTTCCATGGTCATTGCATGGTGATCGCTAAAAGCTTTAGGCTTATACAAATATTATTATTTACAGGATTGTAAAACCTGGTGCCATATAAAAAAAAACCATTTGCACCGAAAGTATATAGAAAGCTTGTTTACAAAAACAACTATGAACTAATATAGTTCTTAAATTTGACAGAAACAATCATATCAGCACATTGCATTGGGCAGATATATACCCAAATATTAATTCAATCAGCTGCCATTATAATAATAATAATAATCTAGGGCTCAGTTTTTCAACATTGTTTAATATTGTGAAGCTGTAAGGTGGTGAACTGTCAGACTCATTAGCATGCTGGGCAAAATGCTTAGTGGCATTTCATGTGTCTTTACGTTCTGAGTTCATACTCTGCCAAGGTCAGCATTGCCTTTTATTCTTTAGGAGTCGATAAAATAAGTACCAGTTGATCACTGGGTTTCAAGGTAATCTACTGAAATTGCTGGCCTTGTGTCAAAATTTGAAATCATCATCATCATCATCACCATCACCATCACCACCATCATCATCATCATCATCATCATTTTTATTATTATTATTATTATTATTATTATTATTATTATTATTATTATTATTATTATAAAGGTGGCGAGCTTGGCAGAATCATTAGCACACCAGGCAAAATGCTTAGTGGTATTTCATCTGTCTTTATGTTCTGAGTTCAAATTCTGCTGAGGTCAATTTTGCCTTTCATCCTTTCAGGGTGGATAAAATAAGTAT
>NC_069005.1:29449257-29453538 GCF_001194135.2 Octopus bimaculoides
TGAAATTGCTGGCCTTGTGCCAAAATTTGAAACCAACATTATGAAACTATGATCCTACCTAAATGGGTGTGTAGCAATTGCTGGTACAATGCTTCCATGGTCCTTCATAATTAACTGAAATAGAGATTAGTCTTTCATTTAATAAATATCTCAGTTGAAAATATAATTTATAAATAATATAAATATCAGTTACGGAGATGTACTTGCATAGCAAGTGACCTGATCTGAGATTGTGTGCTGGAACAAAGACAATTGCAGCGTGGAAAGTGTTTATAAGCCATTTAAAAACACACAAAACCAGTTAGATTCACTTCAACATTCAAATTTAATTTGCCAAAATATTTTTGGCGCTTTGAGACCGCGACCTGATCACTGACGGAATTTTGTCAGTGATCATGTCACGGTCTCAAAGTGACGAAAATACTTTGGCAAATTAAATTTAAATGTGAAAATGAATCTAATGGTTTTTGTGTGTTTTTAAATAAATATCAGTATCATATTAAAACAAAATTAAATTTTGGAATATAAAGTAGCTTTAATAGTGTAAGCATGTGATAAATAATGTAGTTTTATAGCCATTTGGTGTCTTCTTCTAGTATGTGGTATTACTTGGTAGTTGCCCTTATTATATTTATATAATTAAAGCGAAATCGTGAGGGCACCTGTGCCCAGAGTCGCCTTCCTGGCACTTGTGCGGGTGGCACGTGTAAGACATTCGAGCGAGATAGTTGCCAGTGCCGCTGGATTGGCTCCTGTGCAGGTGGCACGTAAAATACACCATTTTGTGCATGGCCATTGCCAGTACCGCCGGACTGGCCTTCGTGCCGGTGGCACGTAAAAGCACCCACTACACTCTCGGAGTGGTTGGCATTAGGAAGGGCATCTAGCTGTAGAAACTCTGCCAAATCAGATTGGAGCCTGGTGCAGCCATCTGGTTCGCCAGTCCTCAGTCAAATCATCCAACCCATGCTAGCATGGAAAGCGGATGTTAAACGATGATGATGATAATGATGATGATGTTAGCTACTTGATAAAATCCCATATAGATTTTATCCTTGATTATAATGATATATATGTGTGTGTGTATACATACATACGTATACTTTAAAGTGGTTACCGTGATTGTTGGCCCCTCTGCTTTGACAAAACCACATAACGCATTGGTTGAAGACAAAATAAAGTCTGGAGATATGAAAGGTTCACCAGCGAGAGTACAAGAGCGTGGGTATTTTTCAGGGTGTTGGCTGTGGAAAAGAAAAAAAAAAGAAAAGAAAAGAAAAGGCAAATGATTAGACAACAAGTAAAAAAAACACAAGCACTCATATATGATATACATATGCACACGCAAAATAAATATATACACAATCACATATGCATGCATGCATATAAGCAAGCACATATAAAACATAAACACACACATGCATACACACAAACACAAGCAAACATACAACCATATGCATACACATGCACATACATGTAGACACAAGCAAACACATGCATCACCCACACACACACAAGCAAGCACATACAACTATATTCATACACACACACAAGCAAACAGATACAACCATATGCATGCACACACACACACACACACACACACACAAGCAAACAGACACAACCATATGCATACACATACATGCAGACACCATCCAACACATGCGTCATCCACACACACACACAAGCAAGCACACACAACTATATTCAGGAAAAAAAAAAACAGCCTACAGATGAGAACAACAGAGAATAGTTGTTGACAGCGTATGCTCCATAGGGAGCAATAGACAGAAGTAGGTAAGTAATGCACGAAATAGTAAGTTTCTTTATACTTACATATTTTTACTTAGGGGACAAAAAGAAATAAAGTTGACAGGTCCCAGATCAAAATTACTGTACCTGGAATTAGTCAAGAAAAGAAAATTTTAGTCTACAAATATCAGGCAATGTCAAGACAATATATATACAAGGGATTGCAGAAAATTTCCTGGCTTTGAGTAAAAGAATATACAGGAGGATCAGTTAATCATGATTTTATTCAACATATTCCCCTCTAAAAGCCAGAAATTTTACAGCATCCCCTCAAGGTGATCAAAAATCAAAAAAGGCAACACGGATTTTAAAGGTTATTGCAGTAACGCACGTTTCATGCTACTCCATTTATTTAAGCAATGCGAGCATTACATTAAATGCAAAATGCAGAGCAATCTTCAGCTGCACAAAGCTATAGAAAATCTACTGAAAACTTCAGCAGAATGGACATATTTACTATTGTGGCAACATTTAAAATCTAAGTGGGAAAGAAGAATACATAAACACCCATCTTGACATAGCCAAAGCTAGCAGGCTATATATATATGTGTGTGTGTGTATATATATATGTATGTATATGTATACATAAGGACATGTACATGTATATATGTGCAAATGCACACACATACACCTCAATCATTTAGCTAACATTAATGTGTGTCTGACAATTGTGCAATGGGTTCTGTACTTACCGATGCATCAGCATCAGTTTTTGGTTGAAGAAACTCACTCTACCTTCCATATCACCAATGACAATGTTGCTGCAAAAGAAAGACAACAAGAAAGAACCTATTATAGATGAGTGAATATGCTTGTGTGTGGATGTGTGGTAGAATGAACGCTACAGAGGAAGGTGAACACTACAGTGAGTAGTGAAACATGGTGTGGTGAACATGACAGAGGACAGCGAACACTGTAGAGGATAGTAAAACACAGTGCGGTGAACACCACAAGAGATAGTGAACATGATAATGAGTAGTGAAATACGGTGTGGTGAACATTGCAGAGGATAGCACACACTACAGTAGTGAACATTACAGAGGATAGTAAACACTGCAGTGAGTAATAAAACATGTTGTAGTGAACATTGCAGAGGAAAGTGAACATTTTAGTAAGTAGTGAAACATGGTGTAGTGATCAGGCTAGTGGATAGTAAACACTATAGAGGTTTTGTAAACACTACAGTGAGTAGTGAGACATGGTGTGGCAAACATTACAGAAGGTAGTGAACACTACAATAAGTAATGAAACCTGGTGTAGTGAACATTACAGAGGATAGTGAACACTACAGTAAGTCATGAAACATGGTATTGTGAACACTATAGAGGACAGTGAAGAGGGAAACATGGTGTGGTCAACACTACAGAAGATAATGAACATTGCAGTGTGTAGTGAAATGTGGGTTGGTGAACACTGCTCAGGATAGTGATCACACAGTACCACAATGAACACTGTGGTGAACATCAGTTTACTTTGCTGCAACTGTTGTTATTGTTGTTTAAGCCCTAGTTACACCACTTTAAGTAAACCTATGAGGAAAGGCATTTGACGCAAATACGCATCTAAACTTAATACCTAACATCAGTGAGACAAGGCATGACTGCCACAAATTCTTTATTACCCCTGCACTTTACACTTGAGGCCTTAAGGCCAAGTAGTAAGAAATTCAATACTCACTTATACATAACGCTTAACACATTGATACCACTTGTTACAAGTTTGATGATTTTCAAGGGCTTTTTGTTAGCAACATAGGTTATTTCACCTGACAGAGAAAAAGACAGGGAAAATCAATTTGTAACAGGAATTTCTAAATTGGAACAAATCAATCTAGAGAAATCATTGCCATTTTATTATCCCTAGTTCAATGTCCAGTCCAGTTTCTCGTACTTCCATGGGTCAGTTGGAGTTTCTTCAAGCAGATTTTCTACAGCTGGATGCCCTTCCTGTCACCAACCCACACTTATTTCCAAGCAAAGTAATATTTCCCCTTGGCAAACATGTTTCCTAATGGAAGAATTGAAATGAGATCGCTTGTATGATTTCGACACTTGTCTCTACAACTATCAGACAATGTCAAGGCAATATATATTCACATTCATACTTTGGTGTATATTGGATGAATGGGACAGGAGCGGTCAATACATGTTGAAGAATATTTACTGAATCCGAAACTAAGAGTTTGTCTCATGACACAAGTATCTTATCTTGAAGCATGAGACAAACTCTCAGTTTAAATAATATATACATATATATATTATACTAAAACTCTAAGTTTGTCTGTTTTCCTGCCATTTGATTAAGATGATAAAGATTACATATGAAATAGTTAATTCCCCCTTTAAGAAAAAAAAAAACGAGTTGAAAATGTTGACACATCAGAGAATCATTAGAGCTACTGCTGTCCATCCTTTTTTTCTTACTTTCTTTTTTCTTCGTTTAATCGTTTTTACAATTTTCAAGTGCTGTGGA
>NC_069005.1:29455003-29458418 GCF_001194135.2 Octopus bimaculoides
ACAAAGAAAACTTGTTTTCGCGCCTGTTGATTGTGGTGGTTTGGACGACCGAGAATTCTTAGATTCGGTTTCGAATCTTGGCTTGGAGAAGGGAGTGTTAATTTTTACAGATATTTGTTCTCATCTTGTTTGTTGTTAACACAACGTTTCGGCTGATATACCCTCCAGCCTTCATCAGGTGTCTTGGGGGAAATTTCGAACCTGGGTTCTCATTCCTAAGGTATTTTTAATGTTAATATATATGTGTGTTCTTGAGCAAGACACTTCATTTCACGTTGTTCCAGTCCACTCAGCTGGCAAAAATGAGTAACCCTGTGATGGACCGATGTCTCAGTAAGGGGGGACTATATACGCCACGAAACTGGGAAACTGGCCCCTTGTGAGTCAGTAGGACCCAAGAAGGTAACTTTACCAACTTTTTTTAGACTAAGATGGATCACCTCTTCCCAGAGAATTGGGTCTGTGAGGGCCAACACCCTTACCTGTAACGTTATATGAACAGTACTACTCACCTCCACCAACTGATAGAATATCACATGACTCTCACTGTTGGTGACAATTTGGTTGTAATCTTCTGGGTTGAAATAGATGTAGTTCTACATGAGAGAAAGAGGGACAAAAAAAAAAAGGGGGATAAGGTAATACATGTAGATGATAATCATATGTAGGTGATAACTACGTGTAAATGATAATTATTTATAAGACAATAATGATAATTATATGTAGATGACAATAACATGTAGATAATAATTACATGTAGATGCTAATTACATGTTGATGATAATACATGTAGATGATAACTACGTGTAAATGATAATTATTCATAAAACATTTATAAGGCATGTGGCCTAGTGGTTAGGGCATTCGGTTCATGATCATAAGGTCACGAGTTCAATTCCCAGTGACATGTGTCCTTGAGCAAGACACTTTATTTCATGGTTCTCCAGTCCACTCAGCTGCCAAAAATGAGTTGTACCTGTATTTCTCTTTTATGATATAAGATTTATGGCTAAAATGAATTTCTTTTTCATAATAAGCATCAGGCATACAAAACTAAATCGGTAGAACCAAATTTGGAAAGAACTGGGGGCAAACTGAAAACAATACGAAGTCTGTGACAGCAGCTGAAAAGATCCAAACTAATTAATTCACCAACCCCAAACAATATCAAGGAATTATGTAAAATGTGTTGGTCGTAAAAAGAGCTCTAAGCAAGGGAATGTAGAATGGTAATTTACCTGTAGTCCATAGAGTGGTGTCAGATTTACTGAGATTAAGGGCTTCTCTCCATTTACAGTCCAGTCCCAAAGGGAAAATTCCTAAATCAGGAAACAAAAAAAAATTTAATTTTTGTTTCACTCAAACAGCCTATGTCACCCTTTTCTGTTCATTAATCAATTTAATCAATCATCCATTGTCATCTTTCTTATTTTTCACCAATCAGCAACTTGTATTCATTTTGCTCTTAATCATCAATTACCCAGCTTTCCTTTTCTCATTTTTTTATCAATCAACTATATCTGTCACCACCTTTCTTGTTTTTATCACTCATCAATCAATCAGCGCCTTTCTCATTTTCATCAATCAGCAACATATTGCCTTTCTCATTTTCATCAATCAACGACATATCATCGCCTTTCTTGTTTTTGTTAATCCACCACTCATCATCTTTCTTATTTTCCTCAATCAGCAACATATTGTCGTCTTTCTCATTTTCATCAATCAACGACATATCATCGCCTTTCTTGTTTTTGTCAATCCACCACTCATCATCTTTCTTATTTTCATCAATCAGCCATTCATCATCGTCTTTCTCTTCACCAATCAACTGCATCCAGTACACTCTGGAAAATGGTTGGCATCAGGAAAGGCATCCAACCATAGAAGCCAAACCAAAACAGACTAAGGAACCTGGTATCACCCTTGGCCTTACCAGTTCCTGTCAAGCCATCTCCAACCCATGCCAGCATGGAAAACAGACATTAAATACGATGATGATGATAATGATCTCATTTTTATCAATTTTTTTTTTCAACAAATACCCATCGTCACCTTTCTTATTTTCATGAAGAAAGAAATGGCAGATATGACAGCCTGGTGGAGCAAAAATCAAAGAAAAAACGAAAAAACAATTTCACTTACTTGATATTCACTTGCTGAGAGCGTGGCGAGGTATTTTGAGTCGGGTGTGAGGGCTATAGCTGTCATGCCATCAGCACTGGCACCAAACAGTGTTTGAATAGGAATACTGAAAGAGAATAACCAAGGGTTGAAGACTTCTTCCAGTAATGACAAGATACTGAGAGGGATTTAGTAATGGTTACTGGCTCAGGCACAACAGCAGTAATTTTTGGAGGGAGGGAGGGAGGGGAAGTTAATTAATACCATCAACCAAAGTACTTGGCTGGTACTTTCCTTTAATAATAATAATAATAATAATAATAATAATAATAATAAGAAGAAGAAGAAGAAGAAGAAGAAGAAGAAGAAGAAAGAAAGAAAGAACATGGTACTTACTAGGTATACGTGTCCCATATGATGACAGCACTATCCTTGCCTTTGTCAGCAGTTACCAGCCACTTCTTGTTCTGACTTACGTAGATACAGGTGATAGAATTTGCCTGGAAAAACACCATCACAACCCAAGTGTGAAAATAAAAAGAAAAAGAAAGAAAAGTAATTAATATATGCACAGGTGTGGTTTTGTGGTAAGAAGCTTGCTTGTCAACTACATGGGTGAGGGTTCAGTCCCACTGCATGGCACCTTGGGCAAGTGTCTCCTGCAATAGCCTTAGGCCAACCAAACATGTCTGAGTGGATTTGGGAGATGGAAACTAGAAGAAGCCATCGTGTATGTGTGGATGCTGTGTCTTTGTGTGTGTTTGTCCACCACCACTTGACAACTGGTGTTGGTTTATTTACGTCCTTGTAACTTAGTAGTTCAGTAAAAGAGACCAATGGAATAAGTACCAAGCTTTGAAAAAATTCCTGGGGTCAATTCATCTGACTATAAACTCCTTGAGGTGGTACCCCATCATGGCTACACTCTCATGACTAACACAAGTAAGAGATAAAAGATACATACATACATACATACATATTACATACAAAAATAAGAGGAATGACCAGCAAAAGTGGACTCCTATATGCTAGAAATAGATGCCGAATCATCTAACCACAAAAAATATGTTCTCTTTAGTATCTTTTCATTTGTCTTGCCCTTTTACAGTCTGTTGTGTCGCAAAATTTTTACTGAGAACATATTTTTCGTGGTTAGATGATTCGGCATCTATTTCTAGCATATAGGAGTCCACTTTTGCTGGTCATTCCTCTTATTTTTGTATGTAATATAATTTTAATCTTCAGATTTTTTTTAATATATTAGACCACTGGTTTTAATTGATTAATATCAATT
>NC_069005.1:29458496-29458953 GCF_001194135.2 Octopus bimaculoides
TATATATATATATATATATGTATGCATACATACATACATACAAATATACATACATAATAACATACATACACACATGTGCATGCACACGCACACACACACACACACATACATACATACATATATATATATACAATGAAACCAATGACATCCAACTTACGTGACCCTGTAAGATCCACTGTTTGTTGCTCACGTAGTCATACATCACTGAAATGTGAGAACTGGCATAGACCACCATGGAACGATTGTCATCTGTGAGATTCTGGACAGGAATGTTTTTGTTGTAACCAAACGACCAACTAATGTTCTGAAAGTAACAAACAAGAAATATGCTTACAATGATTCTTTTCAACTGTCAACAAACACAGCCAAGCTGAAATAATTCATTCCAGGAGTGAATAAAAAATTCTCAAACTCGAAGGGATGAGCCCCTTTAGATACTAACATGGCCCCCCCCCCC
>NC_069005.1:29459441-29463492 GCF_001194135.2 Octopus bimaculoides
GACCAAAGCCTTGTGAGTGGATTTGGTAGACGGAAACTGAAAGAAGCCTGTTGTATATATGCATATATATATATATATATGTGTGTGTGTGTATGTTTGTGTGTCTGTGATTGTCCCCCCCAGCATCGCTTGACAACCGATGCTGGTGTGTCTATGTTCCCGTAACTTAGCGGTTCGGCAAAAGAGACCAATAGAATAAGTACTAGGCTTACAAATAATAAGTCCTGGGGTCGATTAGCTCGACTAAAGGTGGTGCTCCAGCATGGCCGCAGTCAAATGACTGAAACAAGTAAAAGAGTAAAAATAGAAAGTGAAAGGGGAGAAGAATTAAACCTATACCTTACCAATGCTAAATTAGGAAAAGTCTTTTTCTGGTGATCGTATTCATCCAAATATTCTGGCTTATCCCCTGGATCGTCACCTCCATTCCTTGGCATTTCTGGAGGCACTGGTTTTGATCCAGGTTCCTGGCTATCTTCATCAACTGCTATTTTCGAGTCGCTATATTCTCCCCATTCCACCGCGTGTTCGTCTTCAATACTTGCTTCTCCCGCTACATATCCCTGCATTTTTTTTGCTACCCTTACATTTGCTGTCAGTTCTCCTGTCCCTACAGCTCCCTTTCGTTTTCCTTCTGTTCCTACAGCTCCCTCCAGTTTTTCTTCTATCCCTACATCTTCCATCAATTTTTCTTCCGCTTCTACATCCCTCCCTAGTTTTTCTTCTTCTTCTACCCCTGCCCCTAGTTTTTCTTCTTCCGCTTCTACATCCCTCCCTAGTTTTTCTTCTCCTTCTACCTCTCCCCCTACTTTTTCTTCTTCTTCCTCTACATCCCTCCCTAGTTTTACTTCTTCTTCCTCTACCTCTCCCCCTAGTTTTTCTTCTTCCTCTACATCTCTCCCCAATGTTTCTTCTTCCCCTATATCGCTACCCAATATTTCTTCTGTTGTCACATCTACCGCTTCTTGCTCTGGCATTTCCACGCCTCCTCCATATTCTTCCACGTCTGCTTCTACGTTTCCGCCGCCTTCTCCTTCGTCTAATACATGCAAATCCTTTCCCCCTGTACTTAATATGTTTTCAACTTCCTCGCTTTTATCCATTCTCTCTTCATCTATGTTCACTCGGCCGTCTCCAGCAACATTTTCGTCGGTATTTATTTCTTCCGTTTCTGATTTCTCTTCCGCGGTACCTTCGTCGATCTTGTTATTGTCCGCCATTGCTGACATGTGAAACAACAAAATAAACAAGGTGGTTGCCATATCAACGTTTTAAATCTAACTCTACAAACAAAAGAGGTTGTTTGAACGGCCGACTAATTTTATTATTCGATATTGATTTCTTTTACATTGTATAGTTGTTGTTGTTGGCACTCCGTCGGTTACGACATCGAGGGTTCCAGTTGATCCGATCAACGGAACAGCCTGCTCGTAAAATTAACGTGCAAGTGGTTGAGCACTCCACAGACACGTGTGCCCTTGACGTAGTTCTCGGGGGATATTTAGCGTGACACAGTGTGACAAGGCTGACCCTTTGAATCACAGGTACAACAGAAACAGGAAGAAAGAGTGAGAGAAATTTGTAGTGGAAGAGTACAACAGGGTTCGCCACCATCCCCTGCCGGAGCCTCGTGGCACTTTAAGTGTTTTCGCTCAATAAACACTCACAACGACCGGTCTGGGAATCGAAACCGCGATCCTATGACCCATCGTCGTTGTCGTAACCGACGGAGTGTCAAGATATATATTATACTGGATCGGTCTAAGGGAGGTAACTAAAGGTACTCAACAATACAAATAGCTTCTCATTCACGAATACAGTATGACGTTGACAACGGTTGTGTAAAAGAGCAATTATGACACCAAAGCACATTGCTGTGAGTAATTTCAATGGAAGACTCGTCGAAAATTGTCAGTTACCCGGTTGAGTTCTTAAACTCATTGGAGTCACAAGGAGCTCCTCTTCATTGCCTTCGATTGAAAATAGGCTCTCCAATCATGCCTCTGTAGAATTTTTCTTAATCAAAGCTGTGCCATAGCACAAGACTTGTGAAGAAATTAACGAGAAATGTCACAGAGGCCACAATAATTTTTGTCTGTGGAAAAGGCAAAGAAGTTTTTATTCCTCGCTTAACTTTAATACCTTCCAATATGCCCTTCCAATTCAAATGACTTCAATTTCCAATACATCTGTCTTTTGCGATGTCCATTAATAAGTCCCAAGATCAGACTTTGAAATTTACTGCTTTGCAATTAGAGGAGGACTGATTTTAACTCAGCCAGTCATATGTTGGGGTTCCAGAGTGGGGAGCAAGGACAATCTTTTCATTTTCGCTCTTACTGGTAAAACCCGAAACTTTATCATCAGGAAGTTTTTAGCATGGGATCAACAAACTAAAATTTGCAGAACGAATAATAACTTTTAATTGATATTGTCAATGTCACATTATATTCCTCTAAGAAAAGCTACTTGTATTTTTTGTTTGTCGTAATACTTCAGTTCAATAAAGTTCCCCGAACTTATATTTAGTTATCTTGTACTAGACGTAAGCCAAAGACTGTGTGATATTTGCTTCCTTTATAGACTGAAATACCAGAGATCATACACCAGATGTTTATATACACAAACCTGTAGAATTATTTACTACTACAGAAGCTGAACGGGAAGCAGTAAGAATTGATTACATCAACATTGAAGAAAAGGATTTAATTCTAGCAATAGATGACAAACACGCAAACTGCTGGCCCTGATGGATTCCCAGCAATCCTCCTCAAGCCATGCAAAACCATTGCAGCTATTTTCTCAGAGTTTCTTCGCAAATGTTAAGCTTCCGGACAAAATAAAGGAGGGAATAATATGCTCTATCTATAAAGGAGGAAGCAGAGCAGATGCTAAAAACTATAGACTGCTCTGACCTCACACATCAGCAAAGTCATGGAACGAATAGTCCAAAGGAAATTAATTGCTTTCTTTGAAGAGAATGACTTGCTGACTGACACCCAGCATGGTTTTCGACCAGGTAGAAGCTGCCTGATATACCTCTTGCAGCATTACGACCGGGTGCTAAAACCCTGCGCTACCAACACAGGAAGCTCAATGAAAAGCAGATAAGATATACTGACCCTGAATCAAAATCACTGCGTGACCTGGCTATCGACATGAGTAATGATGCATCTTTGTAGGTGCACATTACTAAGCTGTTAATAAAATGCAGACATCTGGACGGGTGGATCCTTTCAACTTTCGAAACAAGACAAAGGATGCTCCTCTGGAGGACTTTCGTTCTCAGCCGTCTGGATTACTGCTTCCACCTGTGGTCACCAAACAGTCTAACGACGGAACTAGAGGTGATCCAGTGAACTTACATAAGGAAGATCGATACAATGCGACATATCAGCTACTGCGAGACACTGAAAGAGTTAAGACTCTACTCCCTGGAGCGAAAGCGGGAAAGATATGCAATAATATAGGGCTTTCCTATAAGTAGGTTATCTCCCTTGGCTAGGCGGCGGTCCATGTAGATAATTAAACTTCCGGAGGCTACCCACGCCATTGTTATACATCTTATTGTGGATATAAAGCAGCTTGATGATTCAGCTATCGTAGTACTCACTGTGCCTGAGTTAAAGAAATATTTAAGATTATATGGACAGTATGTTACTGGAAGAAAGGCGGACTTGATTGAAAGGTTGAAAGGTATAAAAATTCTGTCGATATGTCAACAAAGTAAATTCATCGGACGATAAGTCTGAAGTATCGGACGATACTTCAGACAGGAATAAGCAGAAGCTTATATCTCCTCTCGGTGAAGCATTGCCTGATCTAAAGATCTTTGTAAGTTGCCGAATTTCACAGATAATGACATAATTACCTCGTGCTACGGATGAAAGCAAAGCAACAGTTAAGGAATGGCATATTTTACCACGACAGACACGTACACAGCATCGAATACCACGATGTGAGTGAAAGCTGCTCTCACTGTATTGTCCGGTGTCTGGTAATCCCTTCGATACCGACATCAAACCAAAAAATGAATCCTGACCACAGAGTG
>NC_069005.1:29463553-29465876 GCF_001194135.2 Octopus bimaculoides
GAAAGCCCTATACCTCGGATTGTGGAGGCGCAATGGCCCAGTGGTTAGAGCAGCGGACTCGCGGTTTCGATTCCTAGACCAGGCGTTGTGAGTGTTTATTGAGCGAAAACACCTAAAGTTCCACATGGCTCCGGCAGGGGATGGTGGCGAACCCTGCTATACTCTTTCACCCCAACTTTCTCTCGCTTTTTCATCCTGTTTCTGTTGTACCTGTATTTGAAAGGGCCAGTCTTGTCACTCTGTGTCACACTGAATCTCCCCGAGAACTATGTTAAGGGTACACGTGTCTGTGGAGTGCTCAGCCACTTGCACGTTAATTTCACGAGCAGGCTGTTCCGTTGATCGGATCAACTGGGACCCTCGACGTCGTAACCGACTGAGTGCCAACCAACCAACCGATATACATCTGGAAAATCCTAGAAAAACTTTTTCCAAACTTTGTCATTGACACCTACACAAACGGTAAGACAGGATGCTGCAACATTGCCATCAGGATGTAGGACGAGATACTGTTTAGCTTCGCCTTCGAAGGTCTACAACTCTTCAATATCCTTCCACAAAGCCCGACAGACTTGCATGGTGTGAATGTAGGATTTTTTCAAAACAAAACTCTATTTCCTTCTGTCAAGAGTTAGGGATGAACCTACCTCTACTCAAGAGACACAGATGAGGGCAGCAAAATCAAATTCCCTCATCCACTAAATGTAACATATCAGCGGACCTTTAGTGAAAGTGTAGCAAAGTAAACGGTGGTGCCCAGCATGGCACCACCGTTTACATATAATCACACCCATTTTTTTTTTCTATTAAGGGTAACTAACGGAATACATACATACATGACAATTATAAAGCCCGCCAATTACATCAATCATTAATGAATTTATCAGAAACGATCGTACGCACTCCTGGTATGTTTCATGTTCAGAACATCGTTGTAAATATATCACTCATCACTCCTTGTACAATATTCATCGCGCAAACCATCATCAATATAATAATTAATCAACAAAGAACTTTGCACATTTTATACGAGACCAAAGCTACGAATCAGCAACTAAAAAAGAAACAGTTACAAGATCCTCATTCATGGTGAGCTTTTTCCTGATCTTTGTTAAGTGAATGAATGAGACTCTACCGGTATAGACGTTGCATTTTATGTTTTGGGAGTCGATTAAATATAGTTAGAAGAATCGAACATGTACGTAAATAAGGCAGAAGGAACCAGACAGGAGCGACAAGTTACGTTTACCCAATTTGCAAATAAATCATTTTGCCGAAGTGACTGCTAAGCTTAATTAAACTGAGTTAATTACCGTCTTATGGTATATTTTATGGACATAGAACAGCCTACCTTAGTGTTTTTGTAAACATTCAGTGATTTCAAGCGTATAGTGTAAATAATATTTTATGAACCAATTAGGGAACCTGTGATTACGAAGACTAATTACCGTTTTATAGTATATCTTATAAACATTAAAACAAAGGTTTAGAAGTTTTGCCGACGTTAGGGAATTCCAGCACGTAGTTTCAATGTCGTCCCGTTTTGTAAAGAAGATCGTTGTTTATGAACATATTCGACAATTTTATATCATTTGGGTAAATATGTACCGGTTAAATTCTAAATCTAATCTGATCGTATTGCTTGTCCTAAAATTTGTAGAAATCGAGATTTATATCGCGCTAAAACCTTTAAATATCAAGACAGATACAGAAATACCTGTCGGTAATTAATGCTTTGAATAGGTAAATGAGTTAAGTGTGTTTCTAAGAATAGGACAAAAGTGATTTGAATTTCGAAATCATTGAACAGTATTATAGCAAAAAAAAAAAAAATTGTTTTCTATCTTTAATTCAAATCAGTCGATCCATGATGATGCTGATTTGATATTATTTCCCATCTTCGTCACAAATCAATCACATAGGGTGATGTCGAACAATAATCTTTTATGACAAGAATATGGAAGTTCCAGGTGATCTTTGATTATAGCGTACCACCTTCCTTGTCACACGAGTTTGTTGGTATCAGGTTATTGGTGACCGTGAAAAAAAATTTTCAACGTAGATGTCGTGCTGAAGGTGTGTTTACGTCCCCGTAACGTTCGCTGTTCGGTAAAAGAGGCTGATAGAATGAATACTAGATTTAAGAAATAAGTCCTTAAGGCGGTGCTCGAGCATGGCCCCCAACCAAATGACTGAAACAGGTAAAAGAATAAAAGACTATCTTGCCGTTGAGAAATATTACCTTGCATGGAAATAGGTGAGGGTTAGAACAGGAAAGACGTCCAGTCATAGAAAATTTACCTCAACAAATTTTACCTATGCT
>NC_069005.1:29466561-29467907 GCF_001194135.2 Octopus bimaculoides
GCACCAGAAGAGAAAAGAAAAATTAAAAATGAAATTAAAAAATAAAAATGAAGTATTCTATACAAATATTCTTCCTTTTAACTTTTACATTTTCTGTGTTTTTTTCAGTTGCTTTTACACTTATTTTGGCAGTATTTATTGGCTTGTGACATTTCTTGTAGTTCTTCATATTTCCTGGGTTCAAATCCGACCAAGGCTTCTTTCTGTTTCAGTCTACCAAATCCACTCACAAGGCTTTGATCGGCCCGAGGCTATAGTAGAAGACACTTGTCCCAGGTGCCATGCAGTGGGACTGAATCCTTAACCATGTGGTTGGGAAGCAATCTTCTTACCACACAGCCACACCTGTGCCTAGAGTAATATATAAAAACTTGTTCATTTCTAATAAGAGGGATTTTTTCAACATTTCCAATTTCCTTGAATTTTGATGTACAGCTCTAAACTTTTATCTTCTCCACCATATCAAGGAACACAAATTTCTTCTGGAAATTGATATTTTAACCACAATCGATGCCAGGACTGGTTGTCAAATGATGTTGATGGGAGACAAACACAGACACATACATATATATATATATACGACGGGCTTCTTTCAGTTTCCATCTACCAAATCCACTCAAGGCTTTGGTCAGCCCAAGGATATAGTAGAAAACACTTGTCCAAGGTGCCATGCAGTGAGACTGAACCCAGAACCATGTGGTTGGTAAGCAAGCTACTTATATATATATATATATCACACATGATTACATGACTAACCAGTCTATCAGATGTTGTTACACATCGCTGGTTACAATGCACTTTTGCATTGTTTTAGCCTTCAAATGACACCACCCTGCTGGCTTGGTGAGCAGGCCAACATTCCCCTATGATTGAAGGGGGGTACTGGAGCAATGTGAAATGAAGTGTTTTGCTCAAGAACACAACACACCACCTAGTCAGAGAACTGAACCCATGTTCTGCCGATCATGAGTGCAACAGCCTAACCATTAGGCCATACACCTTCGTGTGTGTGTGTGTGTGTGTATGTATATATATATATACATATATACACACAAACTGCATCCTGTCTAAACTCTCTCCTTAATTAGTTGGGCTATGACCCTCTCTGTGACTTTCATCACCTGATCCAACAATTTACATGTGTGTGTGTTTACATACATATATATATATTTCATTATATGTATTTATTTTCTCTAAGTTAATAATTAACTTGGACAAAATAAATTGGTTAATAGATACCAGGGTAGCAAAGATCACAAAATGACTGTGGTGTAACTCCTGTTTATGAATTCTTTTATTTCCAACATATGTTTCGAAGATTACAAATTATACCTTCCATAGGAACA
>NC_069005.1:29467953-29469535 GCF_001194135.2 Octopus bimaculoides
CATTATATGTATTTATTTTCTCTAAGTTAATAATTAACTTGGACAAAATAAATTGGTTAATAGATACCAGGGTAGCAAAGATCACAAAATGACTGTGGTGTAACTCCTGTTTATGAATTCTTTTATTTCCAACATATGTTTCGAAGATTACAAATTATACCTTCCATAGGAACAGGTGATGTTGATAATGATGTAATCTTCTCTTCAGGGAAATACATAGGAACCAGCTTAACCGTAAGACATTTTAACCGAATATATTCGATTAAAATGTCCAGCTATTTCGGAGAAGTGCATTAGTCGATTACACTGGTACTTATTTTATCGACCTCGAAAGGGTGAAAGGCGAAGTCGACCTCAGTGGGATTTGAACATAGAACATAAAAACGGACGAAATGCCTCTAAGCATTTTTTTCCCGGCGCGGTAACGACTCCGCCAACTCACCGCCTTAATTCTGCAGATAAATACTGATTTCAAATTTTGGCCCAAGGCCAGCAATTTCGAAGGAATAGGTAAGTCGATTACATCGACCCCGAAATGGCGAAAGCCCGGCCTTGGCGAAATTTGAACTCAGAACGTTAAGATGGACGAAATGAGGCTAAGTAGTTTGTCCGGTGCGGTAACGATTTTGCAAGCTAGCAGGCTTTATTATGCAGATGAATATCAAAATTGTTTAACTGCAGAATTGTTTGTGGGGGTTTATAAGGGTCTTTGAGTGGAGAAATAAAGAGAGGAAAATAAAAGAAAGACATAGGTAAGAATAGATAAAAAAAAAAAGGAAGACGAAGTAAAATGTGAAAGACAAAAGAGCGTATTGAGTGTAACTCTCCGGGAATTGGCGAAAGGAAACAAGAACGGCGGCGCTACCGCACAGTGACGTCACAGATTTGTGTATGACGTGAAACACAACGGACATCTGAAACGAAAACAACGAAAAGCTAAACTCTCTCATTTGACCTAAACAAACACACTAACCACTTCGATGTATGCCGCCCAGACCAAACTTCCAAGCACATAAAATGAATGCCTTTGTGGTGAGTTGCCCTAGACGACCTTAAAGGGTTTCGCTTTCCAAGCCCGGTTAAATGTCCTGTGATATATATCTGCTTTTTCTTCTCAACTCTTCTTGTACGGTGCAGTCGGTTGACGAATGTGACAAATTCTTTGGTACGTTTTGAAAAAAAAAAATCCGTGACATTTATTTAGTCAACATGTGAAAGACTAACAGATATAATCAATCTATTTGATGATCTGTAGAACTATTTTTTTTTTTTTTTTTTTTTAATCGTTGATCTGTCTTTCTCTGAAATAACAGAGAACATCGTGAACAAATTTTTATAAAAGTTAAAACAATTATAGTGAAATAGATAAAACTGAAAGACGAGTCAAGACAAGAATGCAGTGATATTTCGTTGTTTCGACGGTATCTAGACAATAATAGCCGTAAATATTTCTCTGCTTAAAAATATTCCCCTCATCAAATAAATGGTTTGAGGTCTTAAAAATTGTATCTTTTCTTTCCCCAGTTTTATCAACGTGATGATATATATATATATAGGCCTGTATATATAATATATGTATATA
>NC_069005.1:29471867-29473209 GCF_001194135.2 Octopus bimaculoides
TTTGCCAGCAGATGATGTGTCGACAGGAGAAATGGCAACATCACTGCTTGTGAGTCGGTGATTTTTCAGAGAAGTGCAAATGTAAAACCGTACGTGCAAGTACATGCGCACTCACACATCATCGTCATCATCGTTTGTCTGCTTTCATTAGAGTTTAATAGTATTTTCTTCCCATAACGTTTTTTTAGGATTAGCTGAGGTGTGGCTGTGTGGTAAGAAGCTTTGCTTCCCAACCACATGTTTCTGGGTTCAGTCTCTCACAGCGTGGCACCTTGGGCAAGCATCTTCTAGCCTTGGGCTGACCAAAGCCTTGTGAGTGGATGTGGTAGATGGAAACTGAAGGAAGCCTGTTATGTGTCCATCACCACTTGACAACTGATGTTGCTGTGTTTATGTACTCCTAATTTAGAAGTTCTGCAAAAGAGACCGATAAAATAAGTTCTAGGCTTGAAAAATAATAAGTCCTGGGGTTATATTCTTCGTAGTCGTTGTATGGGAAAGTTTCATTTCCCAACGAACAATTATTTGATCAAATCATCTCAATACATCCTTAGAATGAGATAATCACCTACTATTTTGGCATGAGATGAATGGTTTGATGGTACGTGAGTTGAATGGTTTGACAGGACCCGAGTTGAATGATTTGACAGGCAGAGGACTGTCTGGATCCAATATCTGCTTTGGCTTGTTTTCTATGGTTGGATGCTCTTCCTCATGCCAACCACTACAAAAATGTATTGAGTGCTTTGTTTGTGAGACCAGCACTTGAGAGGTCACCAGGTGAAGGAAATGGGAGTGGCCAAGAGAGGAGGAGGTGGTAGGTGGATGACTACAAAACAAAAAGATGGTTGGTTGAGAGCGCAGACAGAATTTACAGAGGATGATATAAGAGACAAAATAATATGTGATGAACGAAGGTGATGGTGGTGATGGGGAGCGTTTGTGAGAGGATGTTTGGTGGGGAAAGGGTATTCAGTGGGTGGAAAATGAGGAGATTAAGGGTATATTGAGAATGCGGGTGGTGGTGGGGGTAACAAAAAAGAAAAGGTTCTAAGGAGAGGAATAACTGGTTGCATAAAAGAACGAAATATGTGCAGTTCTCCTTTCATTGAGTCGCCTTTTTTGTTCCATTTGGATTTCCTGACACATCTCTGCTCATTTTTTGTATATATATATTTATATTTTTGTTTGTCTTTCCAAGAACTTCTAAACTTCAAAGATTCAAAATTTGTATGGTATAAACCTTTAGCTACTAGAATTTAAATGTTGAAGATCAATACATGTTAACAGTAATTTTACTAAAAATCAATAAATATATATGTGTATATATATATATATATAT
>NC_069005.1:29474570-29486091 GCF_001194135.2 Octopus bimaculoides
TATATATATATATATATATAATGTATATATATATATATAATGTATATATATATATAATGTATATATATATATATAATGTATATATATATATATAATGTATATATATATATATATAATGTATATATATATATAATGTATATATTGTGTGTATATATATATAATGCATATATATTGTGTGTGTGTATGTATGTATATGCATGTATATAAAATATTTATACTGTGTATCTGTACTTCCAGGGGCACCTTCCTTCAACCAATATAATGACACAAATTCCCAAGAATAACAATATCAAGGTTTGTTTAATTATGATTTATTAATTGTTTTGTTATTGTTTTATCTATCTATATATCTGTCTAAATATTTTTTAATTAAATATCTGCTTTATTTTCAAAACAACCTTCTTGACTCCTTTTTCTGTCTCCTCTTCCCAGCATACTTTAAGTTACTCCTCACCTGGCATAAAGCCACCTCCCTCAATACTACTCCACTCAGTTGAGTGAGAAGATCCTTAGTAGAAAGGATCATCATCATCATCATCATCATCGTCATCACTAACATCATCTCTTTTTCTTTCTTTCTTTTTCATTTCAGACTCACCCAAGTGTGAGGATCAAAGGAACTGAAACCAATTTTAACCCAGTCATGTGTTTGGATTTATCGTGTTCGAATCAAAATCCTCATATGCATTGTCCATTTTGTGTGAAGTCCGAATCCTATCAAGATCCTGTCATTCTCAAAGTCCACTACCGAGTGAAACATGTAGACAAGGGGATAGAATTTGCTGGTAATGTTGCTCTGTTTTTTCCATTAAAAAATTTGCAAATATTTCTTAGAGCCGTTATCTATCTTTTACTCGTTTCAGTAATTAGAGGCTGGCCATGCTGGGGCACTACCTTTAAAGGGTTTAGTTGAACAAATTGATCCCAGCACTTAACGTTTTTTTTTAAAACTTCTGGTACTTATTCTATCTGTCTCTTTATAAACCAACACTGGTTGTTTGTTTACGTATGTTGGGAGAAGATATCAAACATGGACACCAAGATAAACACATCACATATATATATATATCCTGCCCACAACAGAATTGAGATCTTAAAACCAAGGTTCCATGTTAAAAAGCATTGGTATTGGTGCCACGTAAAAAGCATCCAGTATGCTCTGTAAAGTGGTTGGCATTAGGAAAGACATCCAGCCCTAGAAACCAAACCAAAACAGACTATGGAAGCTGGTGCAACCTCAGGCTTCACCAATTTCTGTCAAGCTGTCCCGGAGCCCAGATGAAGGGTAAAGTTAAGACATAGGGACCCAGGTCTGAGAGGATTTAAGCACTACAGTATTTAATGATCAAACTATGCTTTATCGACCACCATGTTATATTTTATTTAATTAATGTTTTGTGTTTTAACAATGTTGTTGCTGTGACAGGTTTAAAGATTTTACGCTGCTGTGACCACTGTGACATAGTAGGAATCATCAAAGGTGAGAAGAAGTTCAAGAGGGCACACTGGCACTGTTACAAATGCCGTAATGGTTTCAACAGACGTGATGAGGCGATAAAACATTATAAAACACATTTTAGAAATCCACAGACAACATTCCAAATACAGATTGCTCAGGTGAGTCGAAGGAATCTTCTGTGTCTTCTTTCTTTATTTATTCCCATTTGAGCTTAGAGTTGGGGGAAGTGGCAGGAGTGGGGGTGGTGGCTAATTCAAGTTAGTCACTCGAGGTATGTCACAGGGTAGACAGAAACTGGGCCAAAGCTTGTTGGGTTGTGCATTTTCATGAATGGTTGACTGAATCTATTGCGCCAGGTTTTGCTTTGGCATAGTTTTTATGGCTGGATACCATTTTCAATGCCAATCTCTCTACAACGTGTACTGGCTGCTTTTTCTTTTTAGTTTTGTAGCAGTAGGACTAACGGGGTCACCAAGTAAGTCGCAAGACAAGCTTCTTCAGCTGAATGGCGGTGGGTGGGTATTGTCAAGTTAAGTGGCTTTATACCAGGTGTTGAGAGGTTAAATTATGATATGGTGCAAATGAACAAAAAACAAAAGATAGAGACAGGTGAGGGAACAGCACACAAGGTGTATTAGTTTGATATTCAGGTAAAATAGAAAAAAGTTATGATCGAGGGGACAGGTGCAGGTGTCTTGCTAGAGAGGAAGTACATGGTTTCCTCAACTGGAAAGAGATTGAGATATGGTGAAGGAGTATTCTGGAAGTACAAGTTGAATATAAGAGAGAGAGCATGAGACTAGGGATAGAGGATCAGAAAGAGGGGTGAGTTGTTAAGTTCAGAAGAGTATGAAAGGAGTGTAACAGATGATAAGAAACAGAGATAGAGGTGGACACATGGGTTGGATGGGTCTGTAAAGTTCCTCCACCCCAGACTCTTTGCTTCCAATTGTTATCATGCTTTTGCGTGTCCAGTCTGTATCTCCGCCATTTTTTTTCTTTCATCCTAGGAAGTCACTCAAGCATCGAACGCAGGGGCTGAAGACCAAGCCGCCACTCACACAATCAGTCAAGAAGAAGTATCCATCCATCCAGTTCTTACAGAAGCAGCCATATTGTCAAGTCCTAACACAGATGAACAGAACAGTAAGTTGTCGTAAATAGTTTCATTTCTCTGTATAGGAGGGGCCAAAGCCCCATGAGTATATGTTGCTCATGTGGATTGAGGTTGGGAGAGCAACTGTACATCACAAGGCACCCACCAGTAGCAGGTGACTGCAGGAGTTATATAACTCGAAGTACAGCCCTGACAGAACAGACCTATGTTAAAAATAAAAAAAAAGCCTCCCAGCCATGATCATCACGTCTATTATTTCTAATACTACATTACTTATTGGAGTCCATGATATCATCATTTCCCTATTTAAAATAGGTTATGATTTAATAGAAGTTTGACTGTTATTTTTGGCAGGCTGAGAGCCCACATAAAGGGTGCATTGTTGGTTGGATGCCCTCCCTAATGCCAACCACTTTACAGAGTGTGCTGGTTGCTTTTTACATGTCACCGGCATGGGTACGTTTCCACAGCACCGGCACCTGTAAAGGACAAGCCTGTATATATAGAGGACAGCAACTGTACTTAGGTTGATGTGTCTCCTCAAGTACAGCAGATCATCACAGCTCCTGGTTCCTTGTCATTTCCTAAGTGAGGCCCAGCGCCTGAAGATCCTTTCTCACTTCTTCATCCTACATCTTCCTGGGTCAACCCTTTCCACAGGTTCCCTCCACAATTACAGCTTGGAACTTTTTTTTTATGCAGCTGTCCTCATCCATATGTTTCTATGTTTCTTGATATTTATTTTCCTATTTCATTATAATCTTTTGCTTTTTTTTCCCTCTTGCAGCCTACGTAAGTCGGACATCAAATAATATTTTGAGCAACGGCAAGTCCCCCGACAGAGCTGTGCACGTATCTGTGGCTGCAAATGAGACAGTAGACACGACAGACAGCCAAACAATCATGATCATTAAAGAAGACATCACAGACATCAACAACTCCTTCACCACTCAAATTGTCTCGAATGATGTAAGTTGGAGAGATCTTACAAACATTTTTGTCAGTATTCTGACTAATAGCATTAGCTACTTTTGACATACACTTTTTCATCTAACTCATGCTAGCATAGTAAACAGACATAACACAATATATGAACATATATACATACAAATTGTAATTCTTGTTGGCTTTTGTTATACCATCTGCTTTGGTTTTTATATTTTGGATCCTAGGACGTAACAATATTTAATAATAAACTCTCAGAAAAAGAGTATGCATTGCTTCAAGACAAATACGATCAATTGGCACTCGACAAAGCTCAACAGGAACAAGATTTCAAGGCAGAAATTGAGCAACTCAAGCTACAGGTAAGCAATGTTAGAGACTTCCATATATATCTCCGCGTGAATGGAAAAATCACTGGAATGCTATGTTGGATTTTGTATCACATTCCACATAAAAGATCATGCAGCATTTAGGAAGTTCTGCAAATATGACTCCAATGTCTTTTCATTTCTCGTGTCAGCAGTTTATCTAGCGTGGGGTGGGGGAAAGAAATAACACTATTTTAATTAATAATATTTTTTATAAGCGATCATCATGCATTGACTAAGTTAAATAGTTTTCATATTAAGGCATATAAGGCCTTGATGGAAAAAAAAGTAAGGTTTGCCGTACGCATGGGACTTGAACCCACACTTTTATGTATTAGCAACAAGTGTGCTACCATTTACATTAACATACTCCTATGTTGCAAATACATAGCGGTGTGAGTTTGAGTCCCATGCATATGATAAACCCTTCTTATTTCTGTCGAGTGTTTATAAGCCCCAGTATTAGACTATTTAACTTAGTCAATACTTGGTGACCCCTTATAATTTGAACATAAAACTGGAGAAAATGCCACTAAGCATTTCATCTTATGTGCCAACTTGTTTCCTTGTGTAATACTATACTCATAGCAAAACATTATAATTCGGTTTAAAAACAATTTTGTTTTTGTATGTTTTCAGATTGAATTGCTCAATAAAGAACTTTCTAATTACCAGAAGAGAGAACAGGAGTTGATCAATCAACTTTGTCCACCAGCAGAGAAGACAGTTGCTGAATTAATTGAACACATGGAGGTGCAACATCGGAACTTACTGAACCAACACTTGGCTCAGCTACGCAGCACCTACCTATCGAATCTACCGTCTCACTTGACCGACACTACTATAGTGACCACGTCGACTACATCTTCTCAATCGGACACTCTGCTGACTTCGTCTGCTGTTGCCGACGACGGATGCGAGCAGGAGCAGCAGGTAGAGAGCGAAGAATACGAGACAGCATCCTCGTTGCGACAGCATCATCAGTCCCACGTCGCAGTCGAGGTAAACAGTGCAGAGAGCCTTGAGCAGCATCAACAGGAACATATAGCTTATTTAACAGACAATGTTGTAGCCCGTATACAAACGGCTCACTCTCATAGTGGCCAGGTCCACGACGACATTGTAATCATAACTTCGTCTGAAGATCCGACGGATCAGAATGAACCGAACGAAAGTAGTGGGATGGAGAGCGAGCCTTTGATCATATGTGCTTCGACAATGGACGAGGCTGTCAGTTGTAGCACTAACAACGAAGCCGAGAACAATGAGACTACTGTGATTGATCCACAACAGGAGCAGCTAAGTACGGAAGAGGAGAAAAGCGGTTCTAAAACTGATACAGCGACAGAGGTTCAGGTCGTCAGTATAATTCACACCCCAAGCAAAAACGAGATACCTGTTAATCAACCAAAACCCCACTTTGAACCCCCAAACAAACGGCTGCGCACTGAAACGTGAATAACAAACACTACAACAAAAAGAAAAGAAAAGAAAATGTTCCAAATGGAGAGGAGCTGGGGTTCATGCCTTGTAATGTTTCACTAAAGATTGTTAACGATTCAGTACAGTCTGAAGCTTTCTACACAGTCTTGCATTTAATGAGCTTTAAAAAAAAAAAAATGAATTTTTTAATCAACAAATGGGAATTTCTTATCAAGTTGACTCACAAAACAAATAAGTTAATCTTGTGAGAGTCCCAAATGTGTTGAGGTGTGCAAGGTGTGCAGGAAAGCTGGTGTATATGTTCAACAGTTCAGAATTTAATTGAAGGGGAAGATTTCGGAGTTATCAGACAAGTAATTCTATAGAAAGATTCTCTCTGGTTCATATTGAAATTTCTTCTTTACCTCATATGTTAAAACATTGTGTGTGTTTGTACATGTGTTGTGTATGTATGTTGTTTTGTTTTCTGTGTATCTGACAGTAATATTTGTATGTACACTTGGAAAACAGAAAGTCAAACCAAAACAGAATATCAAACCAAGAGGGAGGTGGGGAAACTAACTCAGCATTACATGTTTACTGCATCTCTTCTTCACTCCCAGTCCTGACAGTAAAAAACAAAAACAAAAAACCTTCCTTCAATTAAGGTTTATTCTTCTTCCCTTTTGTCCTGTCTGGTTCATGTAGAAAAGAGAAGTACTAAAATACCAAATTAAGATCCGTGCACATTGAAACAGTGTAAATAAAGAATATTTATTTTCTTTGACTTGTTTTACTCCGAAATTTCAGATGAGAATGAAATTGCTAGATTAACCATTTAGTGTTCAGATTATTCTGTCAAATCTAATGCTTATTTATTACCTCCGCCTTAGCAAAGGCATTGTTTTCAGTTGTGTTTGTTTGTAGACAAGATGTCTCAAGAACTGCTGGATGGATATGGATGAAACTTCCAGTGATGTTTGGTCTCGTGACTGGCATGAACTGATTAGATTTTGGGGATCGATCCAGTACCGGACAAGGATTCTAGATTATTTTTCCTGTTTTTATTTTTTTTTTTACTTAATTTTTGAGAGTGATCAGGTTCATTTTTAGTATTCTCGTTTGTGAGAGCACAAGTTTATTTCAGATATTCTCATTTTAAAAATTGTCTCTGGCTAATCGTTGAGAGGATGTAGGTGTTTCTTTTCAAATAACTTGGTATTATCTCATAGCTTTAAGATTTCAATGATGTGATTATGCATTTTCAGAATGACATTGTAGAACAGCTATAAGAGGTCTGATCTAATCAGTTTGAACATAAAACAGGTTGTATACTCGGGCCGGTTATGGTTGGTTTAAATGCTAAAGGGTTAAAGCAGCCCTGTCTAGCCCAAGTATTCTACCAGTCATATGTTCAAACTGGCCAGATTTGGCTCTTCACACCCACCCTACAATGTTAGTTTAAAAATAACATCAAATTGTAGTTGTGAGCCCTGTGCCAGTAGAATGTAAAAAGCACCATCCAAACGTGGCTGATGCCAGTGCCGCCTTGACTGGCTTCTGTGCTGGTGGCATGTAAAAAGCACCCACTACACTCACTGAGTGGTTGGCATTAGGAAGGGCATCCAGCTGTAGAAACACTGTCAGATCAGATTGGGGCCTGGTGCAGCTTCCTGGCTTCCCAGACCCCAGTCGAACCTTCCAACCTATGCCAGCATGGAAAACAGACGTTAAATGATGATGATGATTGAAATCTCAAAGTTGTGAGATAATCCATGATTAATTCAAATCAGGGAATAAATAATATTTGATAGAGCAATCTGAATGCTAAATGGGGCTAAAAATAATTACCTAAATCATACTTCACACACACGTATTCATTCATGTGTTCACGCCCCACATGTATATAAATATACACACATTAGCTATTTAGTGTATCGTTGAAGTCAAAAGAAAAACAAATTTAGAAAAAAAGTAATTTTTATTGTAAAAGATATATTTTAAAAAACTGTATAAAAGTTGAAGTCATTGAGGGGCATCTATCACAAGTTCAGCATCATCGTCGACATCACCCAACAATCCTGAGGCATCCTGGGCGGTTTCACTGGCAGAAGAAAACGGAAAGAGAAACGCGTTTATTTTTTGTAGAGAGAATTAGAAATGAAGGAATTATAAATTTATGTCTTTACCCATCGCTAAGCTGTTGGTAAAAAAAAAATGTTAATCATGCACATAGGTGCAGGCATGGCTCTGTGGTAAGAAGCTTGCTTCCCAACCACATGGTTCCGGGTTCAGCCCCACTGTGTGGCACCTTGGGCTGACCAAAGCTTTGTGAGTGGATTTGGTAGACACAAACTGAAAGAAACTCATTGTATATATATATATTTGGCATATTTTGCTTTATGGGTTCAATAAAGACAACAATGCAATGAAAAGTGCAAGGAATATTAATGCAGTATATGGGGACCAGACAATAAGCGTAAGACAGTTTCAATGGTGGTTCCAGAAATTCAAAGCTGGAAACTACAGCCACATACAGTGAGGATGAGATTCCAAAGACTGGAGCAGTTTGAATGGGAAACAATGCCTCGCCCACCATATTTGCTGAACATTGCACCATCTGACTATCATTTATTCTGCACTCTTCAAAATCATTTGGATGGAAAGAATATGAATTCTTTAGACAAGGTCAGAACAGTACTGGAGGAGTGTTTTTTGTCGTGGACAAGTGAATTTTGGAAGAGGAGCCTTGCAAGTCTACCAGATAGATGGAAGAGCATTGTAGAAAATGAAGGAGAGTATATTTTAGATTAAAAAAGAACTTTGTTTATCTTAATTTTGAAAAAACTGCATTATTTGTGATGACCCAATACTAAGTCAGCGGATCTCAACCATTTTTTGTCTATAGACCCCTTTGATTCCTATTTTATTCTGGCAGACACCCTCACCACCCGAAGATCAAAAACTAATTTTATAGATCCTTCTTTCAAAATTCCTATTTCGTTTCTTCACACATTAAATTGTGTAGGTTGAACTCTGTAGAACATTAGAGAAAGAAACCCGTTTTCTTTGTTGCAAGAAATACATCCAAAGTAACATTCTTTTATGGACTCTCAAAATACTACAAATTCCTATTTTGCTTGAATGGACACCCAAAAATCTTACATGGACCTCAGTTAAGAACCACAGCACTAAACAAACACAAGCATTGCTAGAAATAGGAGTCAAAAAACAGAAGCACTTTCTATTTACTGACAGGGGAGATGACCTACTTACTACAAGTGAGTGAGTAAATAGAAAATGTACTTCTGTGGTTAGAGTTCTTTGAGTTTTATTTCTAGCAATGCTGGTGTCCCTGCACCTTCCATCATTTTTTAGTGATGGTGAATTATATATAAACTTACTTGCCATCTAATGTTATCTCCACCATAGCATCTTAAGATGTTGTCTATCTAGGTCGTCCCCCAGGATGCCCCAAGACTGTTTCCACACGTTTTTCCCCATTCATCTCAATCTTCCATAACAGTCCTCAGCTCCTGTACCCCTTCCATATCAGAATCCTCCAGCAAGTTGTCGATATAAGTCGTCTTCCTCATTCCTCTCCTGGTTCTTCCGTCTGTTGGTTGCCAGAGCACCAGCTTGTTAGCAATTTCATCATCGGTATGTCTGATGCAGTGTCCAGCTAGCCTCATCCTTCTATGCTGTATCTTCAATGTTACTTTTGGTAGTCCCTGGTATAAGTGTCAGCATTTGTTGTATGACTCTTCCAGGAGACACTGAATGCCATTCTAAGCATCCTCGTATAACAACCGTCCAACTGCTTCTTCAATGCTTTAGTGAGCGTCCATGTTTCAGCCCCTCATAGAAGATCAGACTCCACTGTTACCAGAAACAGCCTCACTTTCAATTTCCTTGCTAACTTTGAACTCCATACCTTTCTCAATTTATGGCATGTGCTCCAGGCAAGAGCTTTCCTTGCTACAATGTCTTTTTCAGTATTTTATGTCCACGCACCAAGGTATTTGAAGTTCTCAGCTACCTTGAGCGACTTACCGTCTTTCCCTTTTACTATGGGCTCCATGAGTAGGTATATTAAACCAAACACATCCTACATGCTAATGCAAGAAATCATTATTTCACAACACAACACAAAATCATTGAAATTTATCTCATCCTTTACCATTCTTTTCTCCTTTTCACCAATACAGTGGGTCTTGTTCTAAAAGAACATCCATGCTTAAGTGGGGATAAATACAGTGATGTTTGATTGTCACTCACCTGTCAGGATCAGAGTTTTCATTGCTAAATATTTCCATTGGTAACTTGGCAGGTGCTTTCTCAATTCCGAAAGAATGCTGTCGAGACTCCAAATGTCTTTCTAGTTCCTCCCGGGTCATCTGGCCAGCAATTCTTTCAGGTTGTGGTTCAGGGGCTTTGGGTGTACCTGGACATAATCCAAAGAGACAATGGTACAGTAAGACACAGCACTGAAGACAGTCGACAGGTAAAAGAGAATCAATTAGATAAGTGGTTCTCAACCATTTTTTGCCTATGGACCTCTTTGATTCCTATTTTACTCAGGTGGACCCTCATAACCATTTTTATGGTTTTTATAGGCTCGGGGTTATAGTAGAAGACATTTGCCCAAGGTGTCACTCGGTAGGACTGAACCCAAGATCAAATGGTTGGGAAGCAAGTTTCTTAACCACACGGCTATACAAGCATTCTTTTCTCTAAACCTTGGACATTTCTGCAGATTTACTGCAAGACAACAGCAAATTCAGCGAAGAGAAAAGTAAAAAATGATTTTGCTAGCAAGAAAGTAGATAAGTCTTTCCTACCATCAGATAAATGGCTCTGCTCAGTATAGAGGAAATGTACTGGAAGAAATTCCATTTGTTGTGCCCAAAGCAAGCTATGGACACATAAAAAAAGAAATTTGATTTGAAATTATTCCTGTCATCTCTTTAATCTGTTGCAGACAGGAATCAGTACCGATCGCATTGGAACACCTTGTGTGTGAGAGAGCAGTGTGACATCTTGTTCTGTGTGGCACTGAGTTTTCAAATAGACCACACTGCGAAGAATCTGTAAATATACAGCGCAGGAGTGGCAGTGTGGTAAGTAGCTTGCTTACCAACCACATGGTTCCGGGTTCATTCCCACTGCGTGGCACCTTGAGCAAGTGTCTTCTACTATAGCCTCGGGCAGACCAAAGCCTTGTGAGTGGATTTGGTAGAGGGAAACTGAAAGAAGCCTGTCGTATATATATATATATATATATATTATATATATATGTGTATGTATATGTTTGTCCCCCCTGCATCGCTTGACAACTGATGCTAGTGTGTTTACGTCCCCGTAACGTGACTTGCTCAAGAATACAATACGCAGCCTGGTCTAGGTCTCAAACACTCAACCTCACGATTGTGAGCCTGGTGCTCTAACCACTGAGCCATGTACCTTGGGCTGGATATGGCTGATTTAAATTGCTAAAAGGTTACTTTTGCTGTTGATTAGTCCCAAGTTAGTTCTAACAGAGCTGAATCATGCTCAAAAGCCTTCCAACCATGGCCATTCCATTTATTGGTATATGTACATCTACATTGTCCAATATGTCCTTTCTTAACTTTTTCAATGCCAACCTGCTTGGGACCATTCCTGCTTCACATTTTAAAATTTCAGGTAAATTTATTCTCCAAATATCAGTTTAATATTGATAAAATAACTTTATTAAATTCTTCCTGATTTCCAAAATTAATTGAAATAAAAACAAGATATTTCAACAGAAATATGATGTCAAATGATATGATTTGAGGAACATTTAGCTGCAGTTTCTGGCAGGTCATATGACCTTGTAAAACAAAGGAAAATAAACCAAAAGACTTACTTGATTTTGTGGTTGATTTTTTAATTGCAGTTTTGGTTTTCTTTTTATTTTCTGGTGTGACTAAGGGAGATGGCTGCCAAATGCAAGGAACAGGTGTGGAGGAATGGAAGAAAAAAAAGGAAAACAAAAACAACCCATGAATAATGTGAACTGCATGAATGTGCAGTGGGAATATTTAGCAATCAGATCACTCTATCTGATGTTTGCGATTCACTAGAAATTACCTACATCAGCGAAAAGATCTGACCAACCAAGACTTTGCCTGGAACCGACTCCAACAACAACTTCATCTTTTGGTGCTTATATATATATATATATAT
>NC_069005.1:29486418-29491212 GCF_001194135.2 Octopus bimaculoides
ATATATATGAGGAGGTGCTGAAAAGTTCCTGGCTCTGGGTAAAAGCAAATACAAGAGGATCAATTAATTATAATTTTATTCAACATACTTCCCTCTCACATTTGCAAACTTATTGCAGCAGACCTTCAGATTTTCTAAGCCTTGTAAAAAGAACTCAGAAGGTTGGGCCTCTAACTAGGCCTTTCTTGATAGCCTTAAAGCCAGGAACTTTTTAGTACCCCCTTGTATACATGTATGTGCATGTGTACATTATATATATATATATATATATACACACACACACACACACATATATATATATATATATACACACACACACACACATATATATATATACACATACACACATATGTAACAAGTGTATTTAGCAATCAGATCACTATATCTGATGACGCGATTCGCAAGAATATTACCCATGTCATCGAAAAGATCTGACCAATGAAGACTTTGTCTGGAAGTGGCTCCAGGAACGATTTTGTCTTTTGGCTCATTTCTTCCTGAGTCTAACCGTCACCATATATATTCACTGCACCTTAGTTACCATGAAGAGACAAGACAGCAGACAGACAGTGAAAAGATGGTTGACAGCAGTTGACCCAAGCTGACAGTAGCTAAAGCAATGAACAAATGAAAGACAGCAGCTTATCCAAGCCGACAATACAAAAGCAATGAACAGATGGTGAACGAGAAACAGAAGACAGTAGCATCACCAGCAGCTAGCACAATGAATGAACAACAACAGGAACACAAGAACCAGCAAACATTTTAACTGCTGTTACATTCACATCAATCCGAGAACAACAATATTCAAACACTGCTCAATGGTTTATTGTGCATAGTAATAGCAACATTTTACTTTGTTACATGGAAAGAATAATTATTTTATTTATCAGAACTCTCAACATATATCAGTGTTCCTCTTCGTAACAAAAGTAAGAACTTGTAGTATATTTCGGATATTGTTGTATGAGCTTAAGTACAGGACAGGGGTGGAAAGTTATGAAGCTGTGCAGAAGATAAAAGAAAATGAGCTCATTCAATGTTTAAGGGAGTGGAGCAGGCTTTATCAAGTTGTGATTGTGAACAGACAAATTTAAAACTACTTTTCAAAGCACTGAGTGGCTCTCCTCTCACTCACACACAATATGTACATACATACATACATATACGTGGTCTAATCAATAAATATCTGGACTGTTGCCATAGTAATGAAGCTAAAGCACGCAGTGTGAAGCTGTTTGACACAGATTGGCCTTGAACTCTGCTGTGCATGTGCAATAAGGTTTAATATTCTAGCTCACTTCTGCTGTTTACAGCAGTGCTTGGAAGGAAGGGGTGTAGTATGTGATTGTCACATTGACCATGACAGAGAATCTGCATAAAATTTTGCCAAAAGCATGGTGATACCTGCTCAAGGGCCTACACAAAGTTTTCATCGTTCTCGACACAATCAAGGAGATTTTGTGCAACTGAAACCGACTTTTTGTTCAGCTGAAAGCAGTTTTGAAACAAATTTGGAAGACATGCAACTTATACCCAAATCTTCAGTGATAACGGACTGAACTGAACCTTAACTAATCTACACATCCTCTGATAACTCACAGATGGTGATTAAATGGTTTCCCCTCACAGCTGCATGCACATCTGTGATGTTTTTCTCAGTTCTGCTGGTTGTGGGTCTTCCAGAATGTTTGTCAAAGTCGACATTTTTTCGGTAATGTTGGAAACGTCTGAACCACTCACACACTCTTCTCCATACATTTTCTGCAACTTTGCATAGGCTTTTGAGCAGGTATCGCCATGACATCTTTCTCTGTCAAGGTCAATGTGACGATCCCACACTACACATCCTCTTTCCAAGCACTGCTGTAAACAGCTGACGTGAGCTAGAACATTAAAACTTGGTGTGCATGCACAACAGAGTTCAAGGTCAATCTTTACCAAGTGGCTTCACTCTGCATGCCTTAGCTTCGTTACCATGGCAACAATCCGGATACTTATTGATCAGACCTAATATATACACATAAGAAAAACAAGCACTTTCCTTCACATATGATAAACATATACATCAGACTCTACACACTTCTATCACAATGGTACAGTGACCATTTTCACGTATTTTGAATCAGAAAACAAACAAAAACAATCATCATATATCATTGTCATTTAACGTCCATCTTTCCTGCTGGCATGGGTTAGATGGTTCAACAGGAACTGATGTACCAGAAGACTGTGTCATGTTTCAATAACTGCTTGGCATGATTTCTAAAGGCAACCATTTTACATTTGCTTTTTCATGGTATAGTACTGGCACCAGTAAGGTGAAGAAGTCACTATGTAACTAGTAAGACTAAAGGTCCTCCTTAAAGTGAGTGGAAGTGTAAAAGAGAAGGAGGCAGTTTTATGGTAGGGGCTGAGAAACTGAAGAACGACAGAGGTTGACAAGAACAGGTTTCTTGCTGCAGCAGAGCTACATGGTTACCTTGCATTATATATAAGTAGGTTGGAATAATTAGAGGGAAGCTGAAAAGAGAGATAAAGATGAGAATGAAGAGATATCAGAGCATAACTTAAAGGAACAAGAAGGTGAATAGAAGAGTGTGGACAGAAGATGAAAGAGAAGGATGGATAGGTAGGGGATGCAAGAGTGCATGTGGAGAGTGAGAGATGGTCAGAGAAGGGGAGTAAGGGTGTTGTGGATGAATGGTGAATTAGGGTGGAAGGGTGGTCAGTGATAAACATGAGTTGGAGTGTGAGGAGTTGGGTGATCGACAGAAAATGAGAGAGGGAGGATGAAGGATGAGTGTCACAGGTAGAGATTCTGTGGAGTGGAGTGCATGGCTCAGTATCATGAAGTAGAGAGTTCGATTCCTGGACCAGGCTGTGTGTTGTGTTCTTGAGCACAACACTTTATTTCACGTTGCTCCAGTTCACTCAGCTGTAGAAATGAGTCGCGATGTCACTGGTGCCAAGCTGCATCAGCCATTGTCTTTCCCTTGAATAACATTGGTGGCATGCAGAGGGGAGACTGGTATGTATGGGCGACTTACTTGTCTTTTATAAATAAATTTGCCTGGACTTGTGTCTTGGAGGGTAACTTTCTAGGTGCAATCTCATGGTCATTCATGACTTAAACGTGTGTGTATCAGGTCACTAAGAATGTCAGGGTGTGGTCAATAAAACGTTGTCTAAATTATGCAAAAATGAAAATAACGCTGACATCTCATTTTAACAGATATATTTACCAAAATTGCATAAAAGTATCTTGAAATACTAAAGAGTAAATTTATTCAATAAAATTGCCACTGGCTTCAACCATGGCCCCCAGATGACTTCAGAATCTCCTGCAACTCTTCTGGATGTTCTCTTTGTTTAAGTTGGTGAATGCTGCCATAATCTTTGTCTTCTTTGGTGTTACAAGGAGTTTTGTTGATCTCTCGCTCAACTGCACCCCACACATAATAATCAAGGGGGGTTGCAGTTTGGGGAATTAGGTGTCCAGATGTTAGGGGGTCGTGTGGTTTCAGAAATCGTCTGACAGCCATGACTGGGTTCTCCTGCTTGTGTGGCATGGTGCAGAGTCCTGTTGCCAGACATAGGGTCTTCCAGCAGGACATGGAATTGTTGCAAAAATTCTATGAATTGCGTGGAGGTAATTATGTGCTGTGATGGGATTGGCCAAAGAAGATTTACAAAGAATCAGTCAGGACAGGTATGAGAATGTAGGACCTCGCAAACGAGATGGTAATGATGTGAAAGGATGAGAACTTGCAGAAGATTGTGGTATTGCAGACTTGTGCAACTGATACTTGTATGGGGAGAAAAACAGATGTTAAAATGACAATGATGATGACGATAATGATGATACAACATTTAATCGGGTGATGAAAATGAAGGCGATGATTATGATGCGACAGACGAGAAAGTTGGTACTTGCCAGAACAGGGTTTTGTGACAGCAAGTTTGTAAAGGAAGGGTTCACAAACAGTGTTGATGTGTCTGTCCCTAACAAATTCGATGATGATGGTGGAGATGTGACCACAGGTGCTGCACTGGAGCCAACACTACTGCTGCTGCTGCTAATGGTCTTTTTCCTGAAATTGAACAGAGCAAGTAATGATTTCTTAGCTAGAGTATGAAATCAAGTAAGGTTACACGTTTCGCTCCCAGCGCAAACTGTAGGAGAGGAACTCAGGAAACAGATCGTGAAAACAGGTGATGGAAAGTTCCTGGCTTTGGGTAAAAGAAAATACAAGACGATCAGTTAATTATGATTTTATTCGACACATTCCCCTCTCACATTCACACACTTATTGCAGCAGTCTTTCAGTTTTTTCTAAGCCCTGTAAAGAACTTGGAAGGTTGGGCCACCAACCAGGCCTTTCACAATACCCTTAAAGCCAGGAACTTTAGCAACCCTTAGTATAGTATATATACTATTTCCAGGGCACTAAATATGCGATGGCTGAAATGAAGAAACTATGCTTCTGTGAAATTCTGTTTTCTGCTGGGGAAAACAGTGGCCGAAACAGCTTACAAGGAAGCTACCACGAGCAGAACACAAGTTTACGTGTGGCTTTCACGCTTTAGAAATGGTCACTTGTCTCTTGAAGACCAGCCTCATGCAGGGCGATCGTCGACCTCCCAAATGAATGCAAAAATCACGAAAATTTATGAACTGATCTTGGAGGACCATTGCCAAACAATTGACGACCTTGCTGATATAACCGGTGTGTCCTGGAGCTCCTACCAACGAATTTTGAGTGAGGAATTGTGAATGAAAAGGGCTGCAGC
>NC_069005.1:29491551-29511327 GCF_001194135.2 Octopus bimaculoides
CATCTGGACCGATAAATTGCTTCAAATGGAGAATACTTTGAATGTTATAAACATGTAAAAACTCGGTGAATAAAATAATATTGCAAAATTCCGGTTTCTTTTGGGTACCCCCTTGTATTTATGACAAAAAAAAAAAAACAGCTAAATTTCTTTCTTTAACGTTTTACATCCAAAATAGGAATTCTGAAAGACTTTTCAATAAATCTTAATTTTTAAACACAGGATAGCTATGGGTAGTTCACCAGAATAAAACAGCAATCAAAGGGGTCCATAGACATAAAAATGGTTGAGAACTCCTGCTTTAAACATTTATCACTTGGTGCCAAAATTCCATTGCAACAGTTGTGAGCTGTCACTGACGCGATTTCACTGAATCTCACTGCATGCATGTCTTTTGAGATGAAGTGGAACCACATCTGCAACCAGATCGCAGTATTTGCAGAAAAAAAAAATTACAACACCAAACAATAGATATCAAAGTGAAGTCAACAGTGTTTGCATGGTTTCCGACGACTAATATAGGTGTCTCCCACACTCGAATAGAAGAAAGAATTTCATTTACTTTTTCGTCACAATGCTTTCTCTGTTTATTTCTATGTCGCTCTCACTCGATGCCGTCGCGTCGGAGTCGCCCGATGAGTCGTTGATATTTTCGTATGATAATAGACGATCCAACAGGAAACTGAAACAAACAAACATCAACACTGCAAACTTTGACGAAATGATCAACATTCAGCATTATAAGCAGAAAGACAATCGAAAGCACAAATGTGTGTCCATATATGTAAGTGAAATTATGCCAAATATAACTAAATTGAAAACCTTTCCCCCCTGGCCATATTGGCAATTCTGAAAACTTTTGGGTGCGAATTTTTACACAAGTAGATTTTTTAAATAATTGTTATCCTGAAAATCACCTGCGCAAATTACACAGGCGCACAAATTACATAGGTTTTTAGGGTGTGTGTATATATATATATATATATATATATATATATATATATATATATATATACACACATACATATGTATATATATATGTGTGCGTGTATATATACACACATGTACATATATGTGTGTGTGTGTATGTATAAACAAGGTTATTACCAGTTCAAATATACTTGGGGAATATTCTAACCCATAAGTGTAGACAAATGGTGTAAATACAGCAAAACCAGCTTGCAGCATCACATACCGAGTGTGAGATGCAAGCATTTTGGAGTGGTTATCTCCTCTTCACTCACAGGAACCCAGACAGGGTGTGCTGCTGATAAACATTACAGTACAGAGCCATGCATATACATTTATAACATAAGTTTCAAAATAAAATGTGAACAAGATGATTACTTTTTGTCCCTGGAAACTTTCAGAAGTTTTCTCTGGGCCCTTCGCAATTCTTCAAGGAAACATTCTTGTTCCTGTTGATGGAAAATGATATGTGAAGATCAGATTTTATGAAATTAGTTTACACACAAGCATTATGTCTTACAAACATTCTCCTTCCAAGTGTCTTGCTGTCAGTTTCACCAAGCCTGTAACAACAAGAGCTCCCCTAACACTTGTCAATTATGCAGTGTACCCCAACCAGTTGTAGCAACATCCAATTAGATAAGTGGTTCTAAACTGGAGTCCATATGACCCTTGAAGGTCCATAGAAGATTTTATCATTAAAATTTAAGCCTTTAGCATTCAGATTACTGTCAAATGTAATTCTTATTGATTCACATTGTTTTGAATTAACCATGTATTATCTCGTGGCCCTGATATTTCAAAAATGTGATTGTTTATTCTTAGAATGACATTGTAAAGAAGGTTTAAGAGGCCTGATCTGGCTGGTTCGAACGTAAAACAAGAAAAATATTTAGGCCCGATATGGCAGGTCCAAATGCTAAAGGGTTAATGTACAACAAACCAGTTACACTTCTACAACACAGTTCCAATTAATATCTAATTTAAAAAATACAGTATGAATATTTTAAAACATCAAATTGTTATGCGGGTCCACAGGTAAAAAAGGGTTGAGAATCACTGAGATAGGGCCAGGGCCAGCAAGAGCTAAGTAGTTTTGTCCTAGATACAGCAGTGCCGAGGTAAAAATCAAACACCCAACAGCCGAGACCAGATGCCCAATAACCCTAGTGTCTTCATCAACTCAATAAATGCTTTTGAAACACTTAGTGGGGTACCAGGGTACTGCTGGTGATTTCATTTACATACAGTTTTTGAAATGTTTGTTGTTGTTGTTGTCCAACTCTCAAAACAGCACTGACCAAACAGACATTTGATCAAAGAGTAGCTTTTATCGTTTATCTGTTTCAGTCATTAGACTGTGGCCATGCTGGGGCACCGCCTTGAACTTTTAGTCAAAACTCCAACCCCTTTACTACCTGGAACTAGAAATTGTTGATCAAAAACATATAAAAATGAAGAAATCTCAAAACAATAATAATAAGTGAAACACTTACATAAACCAAGAACTTTAACTTGCTTTTCAAATTCTTGTATTTTCGTTTGTAATCAACCTGGTGATCAATTGCATTGTCTGTAAAAAATGAGAAGAGTTCATCTTTAACTCTTTAGCATTTAAAATGGCCATATCCAGCCAAAATAACTGACCTGTTTTATCCTCAAACTGACCAGATCCAGTATCTCACACTCATCTTACAATATTATCCTTTTATTCTTTTACATGTTTCAGCCCTTTGTCATAGAAACCAGAGGTCACTCTACCTGCTAGAAATCACAACTAAATATCTTTCAAATCAAACCCTACCATTTTAAACAAGGCAGAACACATTGACTGTACAGTCCTTGACACTTGTTAAAACACGAGATGGTCATAACTGGAATGGTTTTGATCATGTCTGTTCAATCAGGACACACCCTGGGTGAAACAACTGTAGGTTGCTGTAACACAGGTGTTTTTATTTATTTATTTTTTTCATAGATTAAAAGTTTGGGTGCATCTAATTAATGGTATTATTTAGGGTGGATATAAGGTGCCAAGCTGGCAGAATTGATAGAATGCCAGACAAAATGCCTAGCAATATTTCCTCCGTCTTTACGTTCCGTCGAAGTTGACTTTGCCTTTTCTCCTTTCAGGCTCATTGAAATAAGTACCAGTCAAACACTGGGGATCATCAGGCCATGGATCATTTGGTGCAGGGCCACACAGAAAGAATAAATTTTAAAATCATATTTGTGTGTGTGTGTATACTCAACAAGCAGGAATGTGAACACCTAATTGTATACCTTTAGCAAACTCTGATGAGATTCAACTTTTGAATGGTTTTAATTATGGTAATTAATTTATAAAGGTCTGGAATCGAAACAGCAGTTAGAGACGATGTCTATTTTATCTCCATCCCACTCAACATCAAGCTGCGTTTTATATACACAAGGAAAGGGTTTATGTTAATGGTAATTGAAGGTTCATGAAACGGGTTTGCTAAAACTGAGGTGCGTCTTGTAAGTCACCAATTATTTGATTTTGTTTTTATTGCTGGACTTCTTCCAATGATGTCTGTTGCTTCGAAATAAAGAATATTGATTTCTAACTGTGATTCAAGAGCATAAATTGTAGATGATGCGAGAGAATATACTATTTGACAGGGGCTTAACTTTTATCGAATCCGTTACGATGAAAAGCTAGGTCAAATATTGGCAGGGTTAAAATGCAGAGTCAGAACCGAACTAAAATAATCACAACACACTTTTACTTACCGCTCTACCGATTTTGGAAATTCACAACCCTTTATAAGGGACATATTAATAGCTTTCTTTTGGCACACGAAGAATCCCACCACCATCACCAGCATTACCGAACAGAAAATAGATAGCAGATTCGTGTTTGCCTCGCTGCAAGGGATATTATTAGCAACGTATGTAGTTTGAAATCTAATTGCAAACACATTTCGTCGAGATACATGGGTGATTTGGTTAAACTATAAATAAATCTAGTATATTAGGATGTTTACTGAACCCGGAGATAGGATTGAAAAGACGATATCAGTGGGATACGAATTTAGGGCAGAGGCACATCAAACGTCAGGTACCACAAAATAACGAATAAAGCTCATTACTATTATCATGGGTTATCAAGTCGGGGTAGGATTTGATCTTGTGCGCGCGTGTATATATATATATATATATATATATATATATATATATATATATATATTGGCATTTCGTTTATTGGTAGGGAAAAAATAAAGAGATCAATTTGGCACTGGTGAGGGCTGAACTTAGAAGAGTGAAACAGAGTGAGATAAAGGGTAAAGAAAAAAAAAATAGATAAGTCACGTTCCTTAGCGAGTGCACTACCACTTATTGTCAATAACGACAAATGTCATGAGAGTGAAAAGCGGTCAATAATGCAGAGAACAAGAAATGAAGAAACAAATGCATTACATACCTGTGTTTGTCACTGTTGCCGCACTGGATGCGGAAACAGGCATCATTATTGGTTGAAAAGTGAACTTTTTAACAATCTGAAAGTGATAACAGAAAAATTAACCAAAAATGCAAACAGAGCGGTTGCGAACTACGTCACGGCAACATTACAGTGAACTTCCGTTTCCGACAGTGGGCACCGCCGAAACTAATTTGCTTAATACGTCATCACTTTGTGTCTTTCTTTTTAGCCAGTACCTGGAATGTAAGTAAAATGGTTGTTTATATGTCTCCTTATTAATCTCCTTTAATCGTGGATTTTAGCCTTAAATTTATTTTCATCATCGAGAGAAAAGTAACATGAAAGATATTTATTTCTGTTTCTATGCTCTATTATTTAGATTACTCGTGAAAAATTAATATTATTACATGTTTTTCTCCTCTAAGTCAAATGTTCATAAATGGCGATCGAATTATTTGTTAGAAGCACATGAGTTTTTTTTTTAAAGAATTGTCTACATTCATTTAATATTCAGTAACATTGTTCTTTGTAACACAACACTTCGCACGTATTTCCCATATAATGAACCTTTTTTCCACATGGGTTACATTCACGTGTATGTGTCGATCCTCGTTAAATATATTTTCCCGTCTCCTCCATCGTGTAATCTTTCACCGTTTAGAGTTTGATACCTCGTATATACTTTTAAAAAGAAATATATATTGTTAAAGCTGTGGACAGAAACATTTGTAAGTCTATAAATTTCCAATGGAGGGAGAACTATTCATTTTATTATTGTAATATCGGTAAATTTTCAAATTAACACCCGCACGATTTTCACTAGGGTGTCAGGGTTAGGGTGACAAACTGAAATTCGCGTCGAGCAATAAAAGCTATATTGACCTACCGAAAGTGGACATGTATATATACGCATATATGACTATAATCCAAGTTGTGGTCTCATCTGCGAATTCCAGCTATTATATATGTGTGTAGAACCATATGCTTACACATATACTCCACTCGTGTTGTCCCTTTAATTATTTTTAGGGGTTAATGTTCACCTTTTTTGGCCCTGAAGTACGAATATCGTATACATTCACCACTGTCTCCTGTTGTTACGGGCTCGTTAAAAAAACCGAGTGGAATTCGAACCCGAGGAGCCTCGGGTGCTCGACATGCTTAGATAGAACATCGTCTTCAAAATTTAAAGACGAGAGAAAGGCAATGAATAATGTTAATGCGTGGTCTATAAAAACAAGACTAGTTGGTCATGGTTAGAAAGTCGCTGATTTGCGATTTTCGGTTAATATTCGTCCAGTTTTTAATAATTTGAACTTGTATACTATCTATGTGTTCAGATATATTGCTTTTTGTCGTTTTTAACCACGGACATTTTCTATGCAATAGCTGTTTAACCTATGGTCAACCATCAATAAGCTGACCCATGACCAAAAAAATGAAACAAAACATCCCAAGCGCGATCACTCCCGTTTTTTTTCTTGTGTATATATTTATATATATCCAATGTGTTTTCAAGAGAATAGGGTGAGATTTCAGGGACATTGGCTAATATTTCTTGCCGATCAGGTGACTACGTTGAGGCCCTCTCGTTGGTTTGTTGTAGTAATTTCAAAACGAAGCCATGGTAAAGGACCGGTGAGGGTTGGTGACAGAAAGGGCATCTGCCTGTAGAGAATTTACCACAACATGCCAGAATGGAAAGTGGTTGTTAAAACAAGGCTGGCAATTGTAGATTATGTATTGATGAAGAACTATCTGAATCGATTATCTGTGTTTGTGGATAATAACAGTTGTATTCTGTTGAAAGCTCTATTCTGTGGGCCTTGGTTCAGGAACCCGATATGATTAACCCTTTTGTTATGATACTTTTGTTAAAATATACTTTCTTTCTTACAATTAAAAAAAATCTGAAAATAGCTTTGTCATTACTAAGCTGGTGTTTGGAACAAATTTACATAAGTTTCAAGGAAGGTTTTAATTTAGATGACTTGAAAACAGAAACTTTGTACCATAGTACCAAGGGCAGTTTCAGTGGGGTTGGTATGAAAAGGGTTAACATCCCTAGGTGTGTGGCCATGATGGAAATGTCATGATCTGTCAATCCACTGATTTTATCAAGTTTGATGAGAATTTATTTTGACGCTGAGCACACACACATTAATATTTTAGTAAACTTGGCAATTTTCTACCTTTGTTTTGCGAGTTTTTAACCCTTTAGTATTCAGATTACCCTGTATTGCTTATTTCTTCACATTGTTTCAGATTAATCAAGCTTTATATCATAGATTTGAAATTTTGATGATATGGTTGTATGTATGTTTTTAGAATAACATTGTAGGGTAAGTATTAAAGGCCAGATTTTCGTCGCTTGGAAACCACGGCCTGTTCACGGACAAAACTTCATGCTGCATCTGAGAAAGGTTAGTTCATGTTGTTGGAGCAATAAGCAGGGTAAATCAGGTTCACAGTAAAGCTATGGGCCTTTGGTCTTTTTTTCCTCTATGTTGTATCGTTCATGGTTTCATTTCTGTTATTTAGCCACAAAGTCAGTCTTGTGCAGATCAACAAGCATTTCAGCCATGTTCATCCTCTTATGTTCGTTTTCTTTTCTTTTTTTCAAAGTATACTTGGTTTATATTTGTTTTAGACTGTGTGGTTTGAAAGGGAATTGGTTGCTGTTTGTGATGGTCAAGCAGCTAGATAGGTGCTCTATGGTTGGGACTGGTGTGTAGCCGTGATGTACTCAAAATCTGTCAATCCACTGAATAAATCAGTTTGATGATAAACCATTTTGACTGAGCACACACTTTTGGAAAAGGACCAGGCCCTGTCTGTTGCATGGGCCTGGGAACTGGATGTGTGACCCTACTTCCTAAAATTTTTGTGGGGTGCTTCTTATTTTCAGGTTTAGAAAAGGGTGCATAAAAAGTAGTTTGAAGTTAGGTTTCTTCTCAAAGAACAGAAATAAAAATTTTAAAAAGAAAAAAAAGAGAAAGTGCTTGTTAAAAATAAATATATTGGACCTGGATTTGCATTTCCTAAGCAAATTTTGTTCCCAGGCCAGTGCTCTTTTGGTTCTGCTGTTTAAACCAGCCAATTCAGGCCCAAATATTTTCCTTGTTTAATGTACAAACTGGCCAGATCAAGTGTCTCAAATCTACCCTACAATGTCATTTTAAAAATAGTCAAATCAAAATGCCAAAGGTTAGAAAAAAATAAATGTGATGCAAGTTAATCGGAAAAAAAACTGCCAAGCCTGATTTCTATGATTTCATTTGTGTTCCTTTATTTTTGGTGGTGGCCACATAATTGGTGTGTAACCATGATGGACTGTCAAGATCTGTCAATCCACTGATTAAATTAACTTGATTGATAAACCCATTTGACACTGAGTTCACACTATTTTTTGGCCCTTGTCATTGTTGAAAACTTGGCTCTGATTTAGTTGGGTTCTATCTGTTTAGTCTAGGTCCACATGACCCTTGAGGGGCCACATAGGATTTTGTTGTTAAAGTTTATATTTGGTTTATATTTCTACAATACACAAAATATTTAATGTAAAAATATAATTTTGGTATTGAGTTTATGCTAATTCTTTCAAATTTATAACTTTGACAAGTTTGTGTGGGATTTTTTCTAAATTGTGAGTGGTTGGCGGACTTGTTGAAGCATCAGGAAAAAATATCTTGCAGTATTTGGTTTTGAGTTCAAATCCTGCTGTGGTCGCCTTTTCCTTTTATTCCTTTTGGGATCAATGAAATATGGGGTGGTGAGGGGGTGATGGTATCAACTAAACCTGCCCCCACTAAATTTCACTCTTTGTGCCTCCATGGTGGCAGGCCCCTCATCTGGGATGCCACATGCTGAAACCTCCAGCAGCAAACTGCCACAGTATTGATCACTCTGACAAGTTTATGGTCGAGTCTGTGACAGTGGAGACCTCCAGCATTCTTGGCTCCCAGACCATATTCCTGTTCTCTGCTATTGGAGTGGAGGTGGCTATCTGCAAGTGTGAGTCAGGGTGGCTTTACACCAAATCTCCCTTGTCTTTCTCTGGCACAATACCGTTTCCATTTTCTCTGCTGGGACCAGGAGGTGGTCTGAATCAAGAGAACATAAGAATTTTGTAGTTCACTGCACAAACAATAACCTACTTCGTTGTTGACTGATTCACTGCGAACCTGTTCTATAGTAAGGATATATAAATATTCACTCCTCCAGAAACAGTTTATTTTAGCCCTTTAGCATTTAATCCAAGCCAAATATTCTTCCTGTTTAATGTTCAAACCAACCGGGTCCAACCTCTCACACCTACCATACAATGTCATTCTAAAAATATACAACCACACCATTGAAATGTCAAAGCTACAAAATAGTGTGATTAATTCAAAATAATATGAATAAATAAGCAATACATTTGACAAAGAAATCTGAATGCTGAAGGGTTAAGAATGGTGATCAGTAGAACAATGGGGAATGTAATAACTTGTCTTGCAGTATTAGTTGATGTTTGGTGTTAGAAACTTATTACAATGCTTTTCATATTCTCCAACAGTTCATTCATTATGGAAGGAAAAGAGAAAACGAAGCCAGTGACTAAGGAAGCAAAGAGCGCATCAAACAAGCGCCGACCTCGTAATCCGGTCATATCTTCAACGGGTTTGAGGAGGTTTTCTAGATCTCGGGTATACAAGAGGAGGAGAATTTTCATCAAAAAGGAACAACCCAAGACAAAAGCAGTTAAGAAGCCCAAACCTGCAAAGTATGTCGTGAAGCCTATTGGTGGTGAGAAAAATGGCGAAACGAGGAAAGTCCGTGTTAAGCGATTGGTGAGTCATTGTATTTCTGTTTACTGTGGGGTTGAGTGATATTACTGTGTTGCTTCAAGCCAACATGACATTATATTGTCTCTTGGCAAATTATGTTACTACTTTAGTTCACGACGGCTTTGGAATAGTTTCTTAGTCATGTTAGTATGTTTAACCTTTTAGTATTTAAAGTGGCCATATCTAGCTCAATTTTCTGTTCAAACTGTGAAGGCGCCTGGCTCAGTGGTTAGAGTGTCGGGCTTACAATCATGGGGTAGTAAGTTTGATTTCCAGACTGGATTGTGTTGTGTTCTTGAGCAAGACACTTTATTTCATGTTGCAATGCTGTATTGGCCTTTGGGTAGCATGGGGAGGGGAGGCTGGTATGCATGTGCAACTGGTGGTCTTCCATAAATAACCTTGCCCAGACTTGTGTCTCAGAGGTGGGTGGGCTTCCCTGGTGTAATCCCATGGTCATTCATGACTCAAGTTCCAGATCGCCCACACCTGTTCTACAATGTCATTCTAATAACATACAAAGAATGCACCTTCTGTTCAGGGGGCCAGCAGATAATTTGGCTCATGCAGTGTATTGTGGGTGTCGCCCAAGTATTTTTCTTACATCTGGAACCCTGCTACGCTTACGCTCGTAGACATCCTACACTACATCCAAAAAGGGAGAGAGGTTGACTGATTGGCATAAAGCCCTTGCACTCCTGACAATCTATATACTGTCTTTTTTTCTGCCCCTAAAAGACCTCTACTCCTTGGAACTGGCCTGTTCACTCAGGCATTCCCAAGCTTCATGCTAATCACTTCACCAAATCCGTAGAAGTCCTTCCTTTTAAGCTCTATGCAGTTTTTTATTCACTTCCTGTTTGAGAGGAACATTAATGAGGTCAATCTTACTGGTTCAGAATAACCTGTGAAAGCCATGTGCACTGCCCCTTCCTCCGGGCACAGCAAGTATTAACCCCTTAGCATTTAAACTGGCCATATCCAGCCTGAATATTCAACTTGTTTTATCTTCAAACTGACCAGATCTGGCATCTCACATTTACCCTTTAATGTTATTCTAGAAATAATCTCAAAGCTATGATATGATGCATGTCTAATTCATATCAATGTGAATGAATAAGCATTACACTTGACTGAATGCTAAAGGGTTAAAGGAAGGGGAAAAAAGACCCTGATGGTTTCAATGTTTACAAAAGGGAAAAGAATTTTGTTTCTTGCACCTGTGTGGTCGGTAGCAAATTTCCATTCTGCTTTTCTTTGTTTCTGTGGACAGTCTGTTTCCCTGACTACTAATTTGATTTCAATGTCTCAGAACTGAAAGGAGATATATTTTGTGTAGTGTGAGTTGGATCATAATCTTCTCCACTTTGTTGTGTGTAGAAATATTGACCCACAACTTCAGGGCTTAAATTTATGGTCCATCCATTCGTCAGTAACAGTGGTAGATTGGTAAGTTACAGCATTTAGATTACATTTTACTCAACTTGTGGTAATGGAACTAAAGTTATGGTATCTTGATCCTAATTTTGATTAGTTGCTTGGTTGTCAAACTTTCTATAAACTTTTTAGGAATGAATAAATGGTAGATGCTGTAGATATAACAGTGACCTTTATACAGTATGAAATTTTTAGTAAAAAAAAAATAGATGAGTAAAAAGTGAAGTAGAGCTAAAATTCTGACTTACATTTTTTAAGTTGTTTTTTTTTTTTACCCCCAGCCTCGCCATATTCCAACACAAGAAGGTAGAAAAAGACAGTCGAAACACAGGAAGCCATTCTCTAAGCATAAGCGTAATCTGCGCAAATCTATTGTTCCTGGAACAGTGCTTATTCTGCTAGCAGGAAGGCACAAGGGAAAGGTATGTATATTTCTTCAGTTTTGTGGATGTTAACTAATATCCATCTGTCTTTTCTTTTCTCTCTCTCACTCTTTCCTGATCAGTTGCTGTTTAAATTTATGTGCAATAAACTGGTTATATTTCAAACACAAAATATTTAAACTTTTACATATATATATATATATATATATATATATATATATATACAATCCTAATATTTAATATTTAATCATGAAAAACTTATAATAGGAATTTTTAAACATCGAATGACTATGAGGGCCCCACCTCCCTGAGTAAAACAGGAGTCGTTCGATATAATGTAATCAGTTGGCTGAAGATTGTTAAGGCTAAGAAACTACCTTAGATCTTCCTGGTCATGTGCCAGGATTTGCATTTAGCACGGTTGTTGCTATTAATTTTTGTGCCAAAGTTTTAAGATTTGTGTCATGAATTGAAAGGTTGTACAGGAGTGAGTCATCACTTTGACGCTATGCCCTAATAGCTTTTTCTCTTGGTGAGGAATTATTTTCTGTACAGAATTTAAAATGGTTATTAGTGGAAGAAACTTGTGGATGGTTACTTGTTGAATATTAAAGATTAATTTTTACTAATCAAAATATTCATGTGATTTTTGGTGCACAAAGAAAAGGTCCTTAATCAATTCTGTTGCATAACTTTTGTCTCAAAGTGACCCTAATTACAAGTTATTTCAATAAAATATAAAAAATTTTGTTTAAACATCACCATCGCAAATGTCATCAGCTAATATTCAATTTTAATATAGAAGAACTGTGCATATCACTAGATTATCAATTGCATTTAATGCACATAAGAACAGGTGTATCATAAAGGTCGAATAAAAATGAAATGAATACACAGCCCTAGTCAAATCGTCCGGCCCATGGACGACAGACATTAAATGATGATGATATGATGTAATAAAGATTTGCAAAACAAATTACATCGAAACTTGTCACTCACCTTACAGGTAAATAAAAAGTAAAAACGAAATGAATTTGAAAAATATTTATTAGATCAAATCATATATATATATATATATATATATATATATATATATATATATATATATATATATATATATATATACACACTATTCACACAATATTTCTGTGCTGGAAACTTGTAAAACATCCCAGTCTACATATTGCAGCCTTGCAGAATGAGCATTGGAAAGCAGTTTTAATTTATTTATTTATTATTATTTTTTCTATATCCAATGGCAGCCCTTTTCTACTAGCAATTACTGTAGCACATGTACATGTCATCACAGCTTCTAAATCCACTGCAAGTTTAACCAAACTGAAAAAAAATTGATAAAAAAATAATATACGGCCATGGTTACAGTATGGAAGCGATGAATTACAGACCACATCGTACTATAGGCCATGCTGACATACATAGTTGTCCCGTTTCCCTATATAAAAACTAAACCCACAACAGTACCCTGTATTTGCTTTGCAAATCTTCCAAGCTTTGATCCCCCACTTTGTGGGTTTTCCTGGCATATTTTGTCGGAAACATGCTCTGCCTTTATTCCTCACTATGGATAAGGTGTATACCAGGGTTGTAAAGTGTTTTATATGCAAACGCAGTTGATGAAGGGTCTTATTTTAAATAAGGGACTAAGTTTGGTTCTCCATGTACTGGGGTACTACTAGTGTCTCTCACATGTAAATAGTTTTACAAATCATGTCCTAACAACTGGAAATGTATTGGAATCCAAAAGGTGCATGATTACTCCACTTGAATTTGTTTCAAAAATTAATTGAAATAAAAAGTGAGTATTCTATTAATTTCTGCATAATTCATTAAATACCAGAATGGGTTTGTTAGCAAACGTCCCTTATTTTTGTTTTCATTTTTAATATATTGCTTCTTCAGTACTGATGATAACAAGAATTGTGAAAACTCTAGGATAATTCTTTCTTTTCCTCTAGCGTGTTGTATTCCTGAAGCAGCTTAGCAGTGGTCTGCTCCTTGTGACAGGTAAGGGCTTCTATAGTATTTCTACCATTTGGCCTTTCTTTTACCATGTTACTCCTGCTGTTGTCTCAACTGAATTTATAAAATGAATTGGGTTGGTCTCATAATGCAACTAGCTTTTCTGTTTATTTCTATATTGGGGTAGTGTTCAGAGCATGGCAAGGAAGTTACTCGAATAAATCTACAAAATTTTCATTTCAGAGTTACTCTAATTACATGAATTCAGTAAAATATACAATTTGCCATCCTTTAAAACGTCATTTTCAATATTTGGGATAGATGACAATAGTCAACGATTGTGTGCAAATAAAACTGCATGTTCATGCAAAGAGGCAAGAAGGGAGCACAAAATATTATTATTGAAGTTTGGGGAAAGATTATATTATCCTAGTGAAGAAGGGTGGCAACAAAATTTTCACAAGTTATATCAACGATGAGGTGCATTCTAAGGATACGTTATGTATATACACACACACAGAGGGAATTGTATTCGTGTCCACATCCATTAGTAGCCCTCCCTTATTTGCAATCAGAATGGCATATGTTTGTTGCCATAGCTTGGAAGTTCTTAACTAATTTCACTAGAATGTGGTAATCCATGTTTTCTTAGAGGGCTTATCGCTTATCTAACCATGCTAACCTGCACCATTGTCTTTCTGGTACCAGAGTAGAGCCACGACATTAATCTGTCTCACTTCATGGATTGTCAAACTTTCTTCACCTGAAATGAATTGTGAAAAATGTTGGGTGTTTGTGATGGACTGTTTTTTTTTTCTATGAGGAGTTGCTTCCCTTTGACTTTGATGTTCTATTGTATTATATGGAACATAATCTCCCTCTGCTGGTGCCTAGTGATTGTGGCACAGTTTCAATAAATTAAAATCATTGATGTTGGAGACCTAGCTGTTCCACCTGTATAGTCTGAATAGCTATTTATTGCAGTTATCATCATCATCAAAGGTATAAATGAAAGATAATAGTCAGTAGAGAGCCTGGTTGGAATGTGAAACCTCATTATCAATTTATTTTCACCCACTCCTTGTGTATACATGTCTCTCTCTCTCTCTGTATTTTGCTCTATGTACTTAATGTATGCTGATTCGATTGTTTCAGGTCCATTTGCAATGAACGGTTGCCCACTGCGTCGTGTCAACCAGATCTATGCAATTGCCACCACAGCTAGAGCTGATGTGAGCAAGGTTCAGATACCAGTCAGGATAAACGATAACTATTTCAAAAGAAAGGCCAAGAAGGCTAATAAACACAAAGAAGTGGAATTGTTTGAAACAGAGAAGAAGGTAATTATTAACTTTTTGGATCTTGTCCACCCTTTAGTGCACAGAGTAATCTGTCGAGTATCATGTTAGTTTATTTATATTGTTTTGAATTAATCTTATATTATCTTGTTAAGTGATTTTTTAGTGTTAGAACGACATTTTAGGGTTCAGGTGGGAGGCCAGTTTCAACATGAAACAGATAAAATTATTTTGGCTGGAAATCACTGGTTTGAATGCTAATGGGTCCAGACAACAATTTACTAAACCATGGTGGTCTTCAGTATATTTTTTTTTTTTTATCTTGTTTGCTTGTTTCAGTTATTGTACTGTGCAAAAATGTATGTTGTTGGCACTCCATCGCTTACGACGTCGAGGATCCCAGTTGATCCGATCAACGGAACAGCCTGCTCATGAAATTAACGTGCAAGTGGCTGAGCACTCCACAGACACGTGTACCCTTAATCAAGTTCTCGGGGAGATTCAGCGTGACACAGTGTGACAAGGCTGACCCTTTGAATTACAGGCACAACAGAAACGGGGAGAAAGTTGTGGTGAGAGAGTACAGCAGGGTTCGCCACCATCCCCTGCTGGAGCCTCGTGGAGCTTTAAGTGTTTTCGCTCAATAAACACTCACAACGCCCGGTCTAAGAATTGAAACCGCTAGTCCGCTGCCCTAACCACTGGGCCATTGCGCCTCCACTGCAAATGTATATTGCCTTAAAAAATTCAATCCCAGTATTTTTTATGCTACTTATTTTATCAGTCTCTTTTCCTGGGCTGCTACATTATTGGAGACACATAGACGCATACATGCATATGATAGGGCTTCCACTCAGTTTCCATCTATTGATTTCACTCAGACACAGCTGGACTGCTTCATTAAATTCATTTCAATAATTAACACAAGCAGTTAAGAACAGAATCAATATTTGTTTTCTATTTACCATTCAAGATGAGGTCTTTAACCCTTTAGCATTTGAACCGGCCATATCCGGCCAAAAGTATTCTGCCTATTCTATGTTCAAACTGGCATGATCTGGTCTCTCACACCAACCCTACAATATCATTTAAAAAAATTAACAGCTACCTCATCAAAATCTCATAGCTACAAGATAATGCATGATTAGTTCAAAACAATGTGGATAAAAGAAGCATTAATTATGGTAGAATAATGTGAACACTAAAAGGTTAATGTCAGTGTACTTGCCTGAGAAAATGCTTCATGAAGTGGTGTTAAGATGTTCGGCTTGCAATATCGAGCTGGTTCCCTATTTTGCTGTGCTACTATTATAACCAATAAATGTGGAGACATTTCTTAAGTGTGTGTTAGGTGCGTCTGCTCAGTTGAAGTGTAAGCTGGGTTGTCATAAAATGCTGACTTAACGGGGAACATTTTTACTATATTTTGAACCTTGAGAACAGCTTAATGTTAATGTTATCATATTCTTCTTTGATGACAGTGGAGATATAAAGGATATTAGGTGACCATCCACATTGTAGTAACAGTCAATGAATGGTGTAAGGAGGTACAACTATTTTTTTTCCCATAAAACTGCTATTAATGGTTTGTGGTACAGTGTCATCATCATCGTTTAACGTCCGCTTTCCATGCTAGCATGGGTTGGACGATTTGACTGAGGACTGGTGAAACCGGATGGCAACACCAGGCTCCAATCTAATTTGGCAGAGTTTCTACAGCTGGATGCCCTTCCTAACGCCAACCACTCAGAGTGTAGTGGGTGCTTTTACGTGTCACCCGCACGAAGGCCAGTCAGGCGGTACTGGCAACGGCCACGCTCAAAGTGGTGTCTTTTATGTGCCACCCACACAGTGTAGGTATTAATTTTAATTTCTGCAGAGACCAATCTATTTCGTGTTTCCATTATCAAGTAGAGTTATTTTGCATGCGTGTGTGTGTGTGTGTGTGTCTGTCTATCTCACAGATTGTCATTGTAGAAAAGCGTGGCAATGGTGGACATTTTTCTAAATGTTGTATTGTTTTCGTTTCAGGAGTATACCCTGACAAAAGAACGTAAAGAGGACCAGGTAGAGGTGGACAAGCAGGTTCTTGATGCTATCAAGAAGCATAAGGACAGAAAACAACTGAAGGGGTACTTGCAGTCAATGTTTTCTTTGAAAAATAAAATGTACCCACACAAGATGTTATTCTGATCAGTGTACAATTTGTTCTTTGGGAATAAATCTGTATAAGTCATACGGTGTCTTTGGCTGCTTTTGTTTATTGTTTGTTGGTGAGTGTTTTGTTTGAATGTATATATGTATGTATGTGTATGTATATATATGTATGTGTATATATAGGTGTGTATATATATATATAAATATATATTTATTTATTTATATATATATTTTTTTTATTTATAGTTTCAGCTTAGAGCTGCGGCCATGCTGAGGCACCGCCGTGTTGCTACACTTATTACAGGGAGCCTCTTACAACATGTGGCACTTGGAGAAAAATGGAGTTTGATTTAGCAACCTTCATTTGCACCTCCTGCCGCGAGGTAGGTTCATCTGGGACGTTCGTTCGTACATACGTTTGTTGGTTAATTCTTTCGAGCGTAAGTTCTTTCGTTCGTTCGTATGTATGTACGTTCGTTCTTTCTTTATTTCGATCTTTCGTTCGTTCGTACGTATGTACCTACATTTGTTCGTTAAATCGTTTGATCTATCGTTCGATCCTTCTTTCATTCATTCGTACGTGCGAACGAACGAACATAAAACGTACGTATGTTCTTTCGTTCGTTCGTTTGTTTGTTTGTTCATTCTAATGTACGTACGTTCATTCGTTTGTACGTATGTACGCACGTCGTACGTTAGTTCGTTCGATCGTTTTATCTTCGTCCGTACATACATACGTGCGTTCATTCATTCGTTCCTTCGATCGTTCGTTCGTACGTATGTACGTTCGTTCCTTCATTCGTTCGTGCGTACGTAATTATGTTCCTTCGTACTTACGTACGTACGAACGAACAAAAGAAAGAACGTAAGTACGAACGAATTTAATTAAGTACGTACGTTCGTTCCTTCTTTCGTATGTTCGTTTGTTCCTCCGTACGTACGGTTGTTCGTTCGTTCGTACGTATGTACCTAAGATTGTTCGTTAAATCGTTTGTTCTATCGTTCGTTCGTACGTACGTAGTACGTTCTTTCATTCGTTCGTACGTACGTACGTAATAACGTTCGTTCTTATTTACGTACGTACTTTCGTTCGTACATTCGTTCGATCGACTGTACGTACGTACGTTCGTTTATTCGTACTATGTACGTTCGTTCAGTCGTCCGTACATACGTTAGTTCATTCGTTCGCTCGTTCCTACGTACGGATGTATGTACGTACGTTCGTTCGTTTATACATTCTAATGTACGTACATACCTTCGTACGGACGTATGTACGCACGTTCCTTCGTTCGCTCGATCGTACGTACGTACTTTTGTTCATTCGTTGGTTCATTCTTGAGTTTGTTCGTAGGTACTACGTATGTACGTTCGTTTATTTATTCGTGCGTACTTACTTAGGTACGTACGATTGTTCGTTCGTACGTACTTTCGTTCCTTCTTACGTATGAACGTACGTACAAACGTACCACCCTTTGTTCGTAGCTTCGTATGCATGTACGAACGCACGTCATATGTACGTGCGTTCGTTCGTTCGGTCATTCGTACATACGTACGTATGTACGTACATTCGTTTCTTCGATCGTTCGTTAGTTCGTTTGTACTTACGTACGAACGTACGTTCGTTCGTTTTTACATACGTTCGGAGGAATAAAAGAACGAACGTAAGTACGTACGAACGAAGGTACGTACGAGCGAACGAACGAACAAAAGAAAGAACTTGTACGTCCTGTCTTTCGTTCGTTCGCTCGTACGTACCTTCGTTTGTTTGTTCGTACGTGCCTACGTACTTTCGTTCGTTCTTTTGTTCATTCGTTCCATCGTTCGTTTGTGCGTTGTTTCGATCAATCGTTCGTTCGTTCCTACGTACGTACGTACGTTCATTTGTTCCTTCGTACGTACGGTTGTTCGTTCGTTCCTACGTATACACCTACGATTGTTCGTTAAATCGTTTGTTCTATCATTCGTTCCTTCTTTCGTTCATTCGTTCGTTAATTCTTTCATTCGTTCGTTCGCTGATTCATACGTATGTTCGTTCGTTACTACGTACGTATGTGCGAAATGTCGTTCGTTCGTTCCTTTGTTCGTACATACGTACGTTCGCTCGTTCATCCGTTCGTTCATACGTACGTAATTACATTCGTTCCTTAATTTCGTTCGTTCGAACATACGTAATTACGTTCGTTCGTACGTACGTAACTACGTTCGATCGTTCGTTCGTACATTCGTTCTTTCGTTCGCTCGTTCCTACGTACGGATGTATGTACGTTCGTTCGTTCGTACGTACGTTCGTTTGTTTGTTCGTTCGATCTTTCTTTCGTTCTTTCGTTCGTTCGTTTGTTCATTCTAATGTACGTACTACGTACTTTTGTTCGTTCGTTCGCTTTTACGTACGGACGTATGTACGCACGTTCCTTCGATCGTACGTACGTACGTTTGTTAGTTCATTCGTTGGTTCGTTCGTTCGTAGGTACGTACATATGTAGGTTCGTTTGTTCATTCGTGCGTACTTACTTAGGTACGTACATTCGTTCATTCGTTCGTCCGCAAGTACGTACGTTCGTGCGTACTTACCTACGTATGTTCGTTCGTTCGTACATACGTACGTACGTTCGTTCTTTCGGACGTACGGACATTCTTTTCTTCGATCGTTCGTTCATTCGTTCTTTCGTTCGTACCTACGTACATACTTACGTTCGTTCGATCCTTCATTCGTTTTGTTTGTTCGATCGTTAGTTCGTGTGTACGAATGTACGTTCGTTCGTTTTTACGTACGTTCGTTCATTCTTTCGTACGTACGTTCGTTCTCTCGTTCTTTCGTACTTACCAACGTACGTTCGTTCGTTATTCCGTATGCTCGTTCGCTCGATCGTTCGTACGTATTTACGTAAGTTCATTCGTTGATCGTTCGTTTATTTGCTCAGTCGTTTGTTCGTTCGGTCATTCGTACGTACGTACTTACCTTCGTTTGTCGGTTCGTCCTGTCGTTCGTATGTATGTACGTTCGTTCGTTCGTTAGTTCTTTCCTTGGTTCATTCTTTCGTTCGTTCGTTCGTATGTACGTTCATTTGTTCATTCGGACGTACGTACTTAGGTTCGTATTTACGTACGTACGTTCGTTCGTTCTATCGCTCGTTCGTTCATACGTACTTATCTACGTACGTCCGTTCATTCGTTCGTATGTACGTACGATCGTTCGTACGTACGTTCTTTCATTCGTTCGTTCGTTCATAAGTACGTACGTTCGTTCGTTCGTTCGCTCATTCGTTCATTGGTTCGTA
>NC_069005.1:29511427-29513229 GCF_001194135.2 Octopus bimaculoides
AATCCTGGTTCTTATTTCATCAGTCTCTTTTTCCAAACCACTACATTATACATATATATACACACATATATGAAAGATAACTTGAAGTTACTTGACTGGCCATTCATTGATGTCTTCAAATAAAAAAGAAGGCAATAAGCAGTCCTTGAGATTGGACCACTGCAAAGAAGGAAATACGTCTGATATCGGAGTGAATTCACTGTCTTCTATCAATAAAACTTTAACAACATCTTTTTGGTAAATACCATTATGGCTTTTGCTGTTTTCTCTGGAAGAATAAGCATGTTCTTGGCTAATGTTCAGAGTCGAATTAATCCTGGAGCGGTTCTTATACCGCAGTGTATTGCTGTAGTTAGCCGTGATCTTCCAGTTGTTGGACATGTCTATGCTGCTAGCATTATGTAGAGTCTCAACTATTGGTGTTTGAGTAAATATTGTATTCTGGGGTTGGTTCAATTCGTTTGGCGCTGATGAATTCGTTAAGGGATTCTTTCTCTGATTCTCCTCTGACACAAGTTTCTTTACGGCACTTTTATTCTGTCGACTGTTAAGATTGCTCTCACCAGGGACTGAAGTCTGTTGCCGTGCCAAGAACGGTGGAATTGTCATTTGAGGGAAATCTTCACTGGAAGCTACAGACAAAGGTGGCAAAGAGTTCTTTGAATTTGGAGCTATAAATGAAGAATTAAGTTTGTTTGGATTTGAACTGTTCACTTGATTCGTTGGCAGATTGACAATATTCTTAGAGATTTTGGGAACCTGGTTTGGCATCATACCTTGGAGATTTAGCTGCAAATGCTGCTCTTCTATGGAATACTGATCCATAACATTTGTGTTAACATTCACGATTGGCCGTTTGTTGCCTTCAATTTCAGCTCTGTTTTCTGTTGTAATTTTAACATGTTTAGAAGGTAGACTCATGGAACAAACTGTACTGGTTTTATCAGACTGGTTCTTACCAACATCTACAAGCGAGTCATTTGCTGGAGGCTCTGTAGTCTTAGAAGACGCTATTTCAGTAGTCTTTGGCCGATGACATAATGGAAGATTCAGTTTTTCCTTAGCAATTCGACAAAATGCATTGTGAGAGTCAAATAGGGACTTTAATGTTCTCTGCTGAATTTTAAGAGTGTTGATTTTTTTAAGGAGAATGGCTTTTGATTTTGCAGTGTGGTTCATTTGCAAGCCCTGTTGTTTCAACAGTTCACAAGTGATTGAATTCGTTTTTTTAATATCTGACAATTTTTCTTGTGATGTTAGTAGAAGATCTAGAGAAAGACAAAAAGATATAAACATTTTTAACATTGTACAAATGTGGATGATAAAAAAACAGAAGTAAAATCTACATTCTAAAGACAAGTTAATGATTCTCAAAATTATCTTAACCCTTTAAATACTGACTTACCCAAGACCATCCATGGTTCGGCGAAACAAATTTCCTACTTTAACTCTTTAGCATTTGAACTGGCCATATCTGACCCAAATATGTCACATGATTTATGTTCTAATCAGCCAGATCCAGCCTATCACACCTACCCTTCAATGCCACTATAAAATATACAATCTCATTATCAAAAGTTCAAAGCTACAAAATAATGCCATATTAATTAAAAACAATTTGAATGCTAAAGGGTTAAAGTAAACTAAATTAAAACCTTCATCAAACTTTTAAGTTTATGTTCCAAACAGGCTTACTCTTTTACTTGTTTCAGTCATTTGACTGTGGCCATGCTGGAGCACCACCTTTAGTTGAGCAAATCAACCCCAGGACTTAGTCTTTGTACTTATTCTATAGGTCTCTT
>NC_069005.1:29513297-29517808 GCF_001194135.2 Octopus bimaculoides
ATATATATATATATACGATGGGCTTCTTTCAGTTTCCGTCTACCAAATCCACTCACAAGGCTTTGGTCAGCCCGAGGCTATAGTAGAAGACACTTGCCCAAGGTGCCACGCAGTGGGATTGAACCTGGAACCATGTGGCTGGTAAGAAAGCTACTTACCACAGAGCCACCCCGTGCCTAGCTTAATAATGACAAAGGCTGTGTTTTTCAACAGAAACATGGTAAAATGGTAAAGAAACGGTTAAATTAAAATGAAATTTTGATATTTAGATCGTTTATGTTTCAAAAACCAGTTAAATAATGCCAAAGTAATTTTACTAAATTTTGTCAATCTTTTCCAAATTCACTGAATCACAGGCAGTGTAGTTCAATAGAAATGTGGTAACGAAAGGGTTAAGTCGTCTCACATTTTATTAGGGAGTGTCTCAAAATTTTCAAAAATAATTTGTGCATTGTAGAAGTAAAACCAGTTTATTGCACATGAATTAACAACAAAATCTAGAATGGACACTAGTTGAGGACCACTAATATAGACTAAGGATCCAGTTAGCTTGGAAAGGAGGGTAATACTGATGACCTTTGCAAGCCTTCAAAGTATGGTAGGTGAGACTGATATGACTAATGGCTATTCTGAACATTTGGTCATTGTCCGAAGAAGAAAAATGGTAGGTAAGGAGTGGTCTGATTCAGATTGTGACAACAAATGAGCTCCCTTTATCGTACCTTTTTAAGGTACTGTAAAGAGGACTAGGGACAAGGGGATAGTACTGGATCTACCACACATGTGAGGGAACTAAAAGCCTGATCCAAATATTTGGAATAGGATGGAATCTACTAAAAGGCACCTAAATTGTCAGGTGAGGTGTACTGAATCAGGTGACTGTAGAGTTACACAAGGGAGATAACCAGTGGTATGTTATTGATAAGTCCAGCTGAAGTGGATTCTACTAAAAGTAGCTAAGAGCCGGTGGTGGTGGTGGTGGTGGTGGTGGGGCTAGTATTAAACTGGGGAGGGGTTTGTTTAATCTACACTTCCCCCAAGATGATTTTCAACTCACAGGCGCATGTGTGGTAAGAAGTTTGCTTCAATCTTTTATCTTAATCATTAGACAACAGCCATGCTGAGGCACCACTTTGAAGAATTAGTTAAATGAATCGACCCCAGTACTTTTTCTTTTTAAAGCCTGGTACTTATTCTACCAATCTCTTTTGCTGAACCACTAAGTTATGGGGACGTAAACACACAAAGACTCACACATGTTCAATGGGCATCTTTCAGTTTCCATCCGCCAAATCCACTTACAAAGCTCTGGTCAACCCAAGACTATAGTAGAAGCTACATGTCCAAGGTGTCACATGTGGGACTGAACCTGGTACCATGTGGTTGGGAAGCAAGCTTCTTACCACGCAGCCATGCCTATATTGTTTCATTTAATTTTGAAAAAATAGCAAAGAATTCAGTAAAATAATTTGGTCATTATTTAACAGCTGCTGTTTGCAATATAAATTCACACACAATTTTGATAGAAGTCTTTAACTTAGATCACAGGACCAACAACAGCCTCAGGTGGGTTAATTTACAGAAGTTTCCTCAATAAGACCATATCTAATAATCAACATGTAATGCTTCCCCTTTTAAAACAATTGGTCTTTCACTTACTTGTCAGGTTAGAATAGGATTTAGTTAACAGTTGCTGCTGTATAATCTTGTGAAGTTTTTTAACCTCCACTATACTGGCTCTCACTGTTTTTGGTTTCTTGAAAGAAATTTATTAGCAAAATTGTATTAAAAAAGTTGATGAGAAGAAAGAATTAATGTAGTAACTAATTAACAATTAACTGACAGAATTTTTTCTTTTGTTTATTTTCAATTAAATATTCATCTCACACACAAAGGAACATATTTGACAGTGCATAAAATGCATTCTTGAATAAGGCAAACCTCTACTTTCTTGTGAGAAAAAAAATTTACGCTTCATCGTACGAACATATACTTGGAGTTCCATCTGTAATACAGTTGTGTTTGATGTATGACAAGTTTTTGTTATATTTAAGAATGTAAAAAACACACCACATACACTGGCATATATGGTATGCAACTGGTAGGAATTGAACCATTAATTCTCTTAGTTGGCATAGTGATACATTAGCGATTATGCTATAGTCATTGAGTTCTTCTTTTGCAGGGCTTAGAAAAACTGAAGGACTGTTGCAATAAGTGTGTGAATCTGAGAGGGGAATATGTTGAATAAGATCATAGTTAACTGATCCTCCTGTATTTTCTTTTACCCTTTAAAAATATTTAATGCCCTGAAACCAGTAGATTTACTATACAGCAGCCTTTATGCACATTTAGTGCCCTGGAAATTGGAGACCCCCTCCGAGGCACAAGTCAGGGCAAGGTTGTTTATGGAAGACCAGCAGTCACCCATGCATACATGCCTCCCCTCTCCATGTCATTGATGTCATCCAAGGGAAAGGCAAAGGGGCCGATACAGCTTGGCACCAGTGACATCATAACTCATTTCTACAGCTGAGTGAAATGGAGCAATGTGAAATAAAGTGTCTTGCTCAAGAATACAACATGCAGCCCGATTCGAACACCCAACCTCACGGTCGTAAGTTTGACGCTCTAACCACTGAGCCATGCGGCCTGGAAATAGTATACTATATGAGAGGGTGCTGAAAAGTTTCTGACTTTAAGGGATCACAAAAGGCCTGGCTGGGGGCCCAACTTTCTGAGTTCTTTTTACATTGGTTTTCTGGTATTAGTTTCAAATTTGGCACAAAGCCAGCAATTTCAGGGGAGGGGTTAGTTGATTACATTGACCCCAGTACTCAGCTGGTATTTATTTTAACGATCTTGAAAGGACAACAGCTAAAGTTGACCTTGGCAGAATCTGAACTCAGAACACAAGATAGACAAAATGCCACTATGCATTTGGTCCAGGGTTGTAATGGTTCTATCGGTTTGTTGCCTTTCAGTTCCCTAATATTGAACACAATGAATCAAAATCTCTTACCAAAACAATATGAAATATCTTCAATGAAACTTAATACTTACTGTTTGAAAATGCTTTGACTTAGCATTGCGTGTCTGTTGGCTTTTGACGACAGGTTCTTCGGTGAAGCTATAGGGGTCGAAATCAGGAGGTTCTGTCAAAAGGATGGAACCTAACAAAAATTTGAGCAAAATAACGATTTACAATTATTAGAATCAGGGAGTTTGAACTAGAAATTGCACTGTAGATACACATATTAATTAACCTGACCCCGTTATACTAAAAAAACCCCACAGAAACTCCAAAATACCAGCCTTCATATTATTTAATTAATAGTGTGGAAGGCGTCAAACTGGCAGAACTTTACCTTTCGTTCTTTTTTAGGCTGATAAAATAAAGTATCAATCAAGTATTGGGGTTGATGTAATCGACTACCCTCTACTTCCAATCCTCCCAAGATTGCTGGCCCTGTGTCAAAGTTCAAAACAATTACTTATGTGGATTTATATTTTACCTTGTGTTGTAGAATGTTTTCGGCCAGGATATAGAGTAACGTGACATTGACTGTTTTGGATCTCTTGAAATTTATGACGACCAGTTGTTGGTGCCATCTGTGAAGGTGGAACAGTCATCGTTTGGGACAGGCCGGCTGGCTGTGTTAGAGGGACCCGTGACTGACTTGATTCTTTAAAACTGAAATTGGTCTCGTTAAAATTAGAATCAACAGTTTTTGTTTTCCTTGAATCTGTAAGGGTAGCTGGTGACAGGTTTGTAAGTGGTAGAGTCACTTGTGATAGATTTGTGTCTGGAAGAGTCAACTGTGACTGGTTTGTATCTGGAAGAGTCAACTGTGACAGGTTTGTGTCTGGAAGAGTCAATTGTGACAGGTTTGTATCTGGAAGAGTCAACTGCGACAGGTTTGTGTCTGGAAGAGTCAACTGCGACAGGTTTGTGTCTGGGAGAGTCAACTGTGACAGGTTTGTATCTGGAAGAGTCAACTGCGACAGGTTTGTATCTGGAAGAGTCAACTGCGACAAGTTTGTATCTGGAAGAGTCATTTGTGACAGGTTTGTATCAGGAAGAATTACTTGTGACTGGCATGTCTCTGAAAATGCATTTTGCGACGGGTTTATATCTGGAAGTGTCATTTGTGATAAACTTATGTTGGGAAGGGTGATTTGTGACTGGTTTATGTCTGGGATGGTAGTTTGTGACTTAGTAATGTCTGGAAGTGTCATTTGTGACTGGCTTAATTTTGGATCAGACATCTGTTCTTGGCTTGCATCTTGTACTGTTATTTTTCTGATTTCAGTATTCTTATCAATTGTTTCAGCAGAAAAAGTTGGAAATAATATTTCTGAACCAGAAGATGATGCCACATCCATTGTTTTAATTCTGTTGGCAGAGATTTAAAACTGTCAAGTAAAAGAAATAAAGAAACAATTTTTTTTTTCATCATTTTTGAAATTATGAGGGGCGTCTTTTTATAAAAAAAAAAAAAAAAAAAAAA
>NC_069005.1:29520193-29523069 GCF_001194135.2 Octopus bimaculoides
GCCCCACCTATGCCTTAAATAAACAAATAAAAAGAAAACAAGAAGTACAGAAATAAATAAATAAATAAATAAAATTTTTTAAAATTAAAAATAAAGATAAAAAACATTTTTAAAACATGTTTTATTTATTTATATTTGATGACACCAGTATCTGGGTCCATTTGTTTTTAAAAGTTAGCATGCCATCAAACACAGGTAAAAGTTTGTATAGATGCGTGTATATATATATATATATACCTACATACATATATAGAACTCTTCACCTGCATACATTTGTTATTTTAGATAATTATGAATTAGAATACAAACAATGTCATTGCTTACGTTTAGATTTGAAGGGGTGTGTGTGTATGGTTGGAAGTGTGTGTGTGTGTGCATGCATATTTGTTGTGTGTGTCGGTTACATTGTTTCAGAAAGGATTAAAATGGAAGATGGCTGAATAATAATAATAATAATAATGATTTGTTTACATGATTAATAATCATTCATAATTAGGAACAGCCGAAGAACAAAAAAAAAACTACTAGCACTATCATTCTTTCCAGAAAATTTCAGTGTCTGATAGATGGAAAGCATACAGAGGAACCACCCGGAATTCTTTTACTGGCGTTAACTCATGGATTACGACCATACTGTAGCTCTGCCATCAAAGCATTTAACAGATCATATTGAATCCGGTATCTATTTCAGTCCGATAATCATTTTATCAATATTCATTTGTCAAACTGCTTAGTGTTACAAGACATAAAGAGACAAATATGCCACACTGGTTTCTAGACTGGTGTAAATAGATGCAAGATGCGCACACACACACACACACACACACACTTCTGCATTGTTTGTCTACCAAATTGCACGCAAAATATTGTAAATGAATTTACCTGAATACATAAAGTGTACACTTAGTCTTGCCCTGCCTATAGATCCCCATGGTTGCACAACAGGGCTTCTTTTTGTGGAACAGTGAAAAAAAAAAAAAACAGTTTCACAGGTCATTTACAGCACATCAGGAACTACAACTACTAGTAAAATAAATGCAATGCACCTGTAGTCCATTGCAACTTGCATACCAGCCTGCATTTTGACACTGCTGGTTACTGCATATTTTAACTTTACACACACACACACATAAAATATGAACATTTTTTTTATAGCTCGAAATTTTATGTGCTCTAAAATCAGTTATATTTTATTTAATCAAATTAAATCAATTGTTTGGAAAACAATATTTCTTATACTAAGCGAAGTGCTGAGTCAGCAAATTTTCACCAAAAATTTTAATGCTTGTCTTTATTAAATATAGCATCTTGCATTGCCCGAACAGAACTCAAAAGATTTATCGGCAGAAAAGAAGCAGCAATAAGCTACGCTCTGTCCAAAGACAGAATGAAATAGATAATTCTAACGAGCTGTTAATGACTGGTAAAACTAGTGTGAGTTATTCTTCAAACCCATTTGCAGACAGTAGAAGAGAGACCCATGGTTTCATCAAGAGTCTATTTACAAAGCAAGACTAAATGTATTTCTATTAAATGTACTTGTGCATATTTAGTTTTGAAATTATCCACAAGCACTCATATATACATACATACACACACACACACACAAGTATGGGTACTGGCACAGTACAGGCAAAATTCATGCTGGAGTTATGTCCCTTTGTGCCAAACTTCACTTTTCCTCTCATTCTATCACAAAACATTCAATATGTTCGTAAATTTATGTTATTTAATCTTCAAGATAACAAGCAAAATGGTTCCAGTGTTATAGCAATAGAATGGTGGGTTTCTTACAAGTCGTAAGATAGCAATCCAACACAATATATGCAAAATAATAACCCAGATTTTTTTTTTTTTAAAGTTTAATGAGGATGAATCTTATTCGTGAAGACAAAATTAAAGTAAGAAGGACAGCAACATTGAGGATTAAGATTTAGAAAGAAGACAAATTCCATGTTCACCCAGCTCCCTACCCCTCCTCTGCACACAAATATTTGGAAGTAATTTTGTTTTTTTATGAATGCAAAAAAAAAAAAAAAAAAAAAAAAAAAATTCAGGGGAAAGATTTACCATCAGAAAAAAATATAAAATAAATTTTGGATGTTTTGAATAATAATAATAATGATAATAGTTATAAATTTTGGCACAAGGCCAGTAATTTCAAGGGAGCCATTGAACTCCAGTAGTCAACTAGTAATTACTTCGACCCCCACAAAAAGGATGAAAGGCCAAGTCGACCTCAGTGGAATTTGAACTCAAAACAAAGACAAATGAAATGTCACTAAGCATTTTGCCAGCACGCCACCTTAAAATAAGGATTTCAAATTTTGGCACAGGGCCAGAAATTTTGGGGAGTGGGGATAAGTCGTCAATTACATCAACCCCAGTGGTTAACTGGTACTTATTTTATTGACCTCGAAAGGTTGAAAGGCAAAGTCAACCATGGCCGCATTTAAATAACAATAATAATAATGGCTTCAAATTTTGGCACAAGGCCAGCAAATTTAGGCGAGAGAGGGCTAGCCGATTAGATTACCCCCAGTATTAGACTGGTATTTATTTCATCAAGGACAAAAGGCAAAGTCAACCATAATGCAATTTAAACTTGGAGATAAGAAATACCACTAGGCACCTGATTCTGCCAGTTGGCTGCCTTAAATACTAATAAAGAATTGACAAAAAGGAGGGAAAGAAAGATAGCATGTTTATACTATTAAAGAAATCAATTTAATAATCATAAGATGGGTTGGGGGGAATGTTGCAGATAAGAGAAAATTAGAAAGCAATGACTTAAGCATACATAAATTAAGTTTGTGATTGTTGGTATGGCTGTGAATAGTGTTATAACACATCCTTTTGATATATATATATATATA
>NC_069005.1:29523750-29528300 GCF_001194135.2 Octopus bimaculoides
AAAAAAAAAAAAAAAAAAAAGAGAAAGAAATGAGATCGTCTACATTTTGGTTCAAATTCGTTTGAAGTTTGTCTTATAGGAAGAAACAAACACTGGCTGTGTACAGAACATTGCTGAATTTGAGTAGATAAAGTCCAACACTGCCATCTCCTCCGACATTGCTCTTCATCTGTCTCACACACATGACCCTCAGTAACCCAACTTCCCCCTGCCTTTTCTATAATCAGAATGAAGGAGGTGTTTTTTTTTTATATATATATTTCAGTTGTAAAATAAAAGAAAAAGAGTTGTAAAATTAAAGAAAAGAAGTTGTATGACAAAAGATCAAATAGTTTTAGCTTGGAAACTTCAGTATTTCTTTTAAATTTGAAGTTAGATTCTGTTTTAATAAAAAAAACTGTGACAAGTAGAATATCTAACAGACACCCATCTTCCACAGCCATGGTTGATGGAATTCATCATCCGTGCAGCCACCATGGACAATATCCATTGCCCACATATCCACTGGGAATAATGTCATTCACAGAACCGCCATGAATGATATCCAGCTTCCCAACGCACACAAGTTGGTAGACCAACTGCTGCCCTTTATTATCAAAAGGTACCACATAGATAAAAGAAATGGTTCAAATGTAAAAATAAGAAGGGGGTGGGGGGAAACAAAAAGGAAAAAAAAAACTGATCTCGTGGTTTTCAGTGTTGGAACAATAAATTATTCCCATAATAAATGGCAACTAACATTGGTACAAAGCCAGAAATTTAAGTGAAGGAAAAACTTTCAAATTTTATCGACCTCAGAAGGATGCAAGATAAAGTTGACCTCAGCAGGATATTATGATAGTGTCAAGGAACATTAAATACTGCATAGCATTTTGTCTGCTATTATTATCATTATGGTTTCAAATTTTGGTACAATCCCAGGAAGTTTAGGAGAAGCTGGGAGGGGAGGGGTGTCGTCGATTACATTGCTCCCCCCCCCACTACTTCACTGGTACTTTATTTTATTGACCCCCGAAAGGATGAAATGAAAAGTTAAACCTGAGTGGTATTTGAACTCAAGTGTTTGTAATAATCATAAGACAATGAAGAATAAATATTCCAGTGATTGTTTCAAAGAATTCAATAATGATAGCACTCCCATCTTGGTAATTGTAGCCCTAATTAAATGAGGTCTCAGAGCAATTAATGAAGCCAAGAATCAACTTTTCAGAAACGACCCATTATGTAATGCGCGCGCGCGTGTGTGTGTGTGTGTGTGTGTGTGTGCGTATATATATATATATATATATATCTATCTATATATATATATCATGTGACCAACCTGACTATTAGACCTCATTATATATTGCTGGTCACAATACTCTTTGCATTGAATGAATGATGGTTTTAGCTTTTGAAAGTGGTCAGACAACAGGTCAACCCCATACCACCCACCCACCAAAAGGGGGACTGGAGAAATGTGAAGGAAGTGTTTTGTACAAAAAACACAACGCGCCACCTTTTCTGGGAATTGAACCCATGATCTAGCAGCCGTGAGTGCAACACTCTAACCACTAGGCCATGCACCATTCACTCACACATGCACAGCATAGAATATTTAATTTCAAATGCACTTTTATTCCAGTAGATATTTTAAAGTGTGGATTAAAAACACCCTATTAGAATAACTCCCCACCCCAATTGGGGTTTTACTTATAATTAGTTATTCATCACTAAGGTACATATGCCACACACACACACACACACTTTCATATATACACACAGACATTCATGTATACACACAAACACATGGTTATTTCTGACCAATTTCAAGCTAGATTTTCAATTGTACCGAACAGTCTGACAGCCAAAATACCCCAAAATTTCCACAAGAATGACGATTCGGCAAGTCTAGTTAACAGCTCATGACAGATTGTCTACTCAAGCCCAGCAACGCTTTAATTTTTTGTTCTTTTTTCTTTTTTTTTTTTGTTGGAGGGGAGGAATTTCATCTTATTTGTTTGTTTTATCCACTGCAACTCCAAACCCAAGAAAACCTGGTAAAAGTTGCAAAAAGAGAACGTTTAATTAAAAAAAAAAAAAAAAATTGGATGGTGAAGAAAATTACAATTGAGTTTTTAATTGTTCTTTTTAGTGTGTGTGTTTTTTTTTCCGTCTTTTCTTTGTCCACACCAAATAACAGGTAAACTGTTCAGAAAATAATACACTTCCTCTTCTTTGGTGGCTCTGGAGGTTCCAAGGCAGCAAGGATGGCTTCATCAAACACATTCTTCAATCCTTTCTGAGAATGGGGAAAAAAAGAAAAAAGAAATTAAGACATACAGAAAGACAGGATAAAATTAAATAGTTTGATGTGACATAGTAGAAATATACTAAACATAAGATTCAGGTGTGGCTGAGTGGTAAGAAGCTGGCTTCTCAACCACATGGTTCAGTCCCACTGCGTGGCACCTTGGGCAAGTGTCTTCTACTATAGCCTCGGGCCGACCAAAGCATGGTGATTGGATTTGGTAGACGGAAACTGAAAGCAGACTGTTGTATGTGTGTGTTATTTCTTTGCTACCCACAAGGGGCTACACACAGAGGGGACAAACAAGGACAGACAAATGGATTAAGTCGATTATATCGACCCCAGTGTGTAACTGGTACTTATTTAATCGACCCCCGAAAGGATGAAAGGCAAAGTCGACCTCGGCGGAATTTGAACTCAGAACATACCGGCAGACGAAATACTGCTAAGCATTTCGCCCGGCGTGCTAATGTTTCTGCCAGCTCACCACCGTGTGTGCGAGTCCCCCATCACTGCTTGACAACTAGTGGTGTGTTTATATATCTGTAACTTAGCAGTTTGGCAAAAGAGACCGATAGAATAAGTACTAGGCTTCGAAAAATTATAAATCTTAGGCTTGATTTATTTGACTAAAACCCTTCAAGGTGGTGCCCCAGCATGGCCATAGTCTAATGACTGAAACAAGTAAAAGATGAAAGATAAGAGTAATTAATACTACCAATGATTTTCTTTTATTGTTGTTGTTGTTTTTCTGCTGTGTTGTTGTTGTTGTTTAGACAGATTATCTAAATCTTCTTAAATCAACAAGAGATCAGAGTAAGTCAAACAACCAGCTCAAGCAACAATCAAGCTGTAAACATTGTGGATTGCCCACCCATATCCACACCATTGTTCTAACGTCTACTTTTCCATGCTTGCATGGGCCAGACAATATTTACAGAGGTAAATTTTTCTACGGCCAAAAGCCCCTTCCTGCTACCAACTCTCACCCATTTACAAGAGGAAGAGGAACCAATATTTGGTCCCAGGCTAGCAAGTTCAGGAGGGGGGGGGGATATGTCAGTTACATCAACCCCAGTGCTCGACCGGTACTTATTTTTATCGACCACCCAAAGGGACGAAACGCAAAGTGGACCTCGGTGGAATTTGAATTCAGAACATTAAGACAGACGAAATGCTTAGCAACATTTCATTTGGCGTGCTAATGATTTTGCTGGCTCGCCACCTTCAAAGGAATCGATATTACAAATATCTCTCTTACCTGTGTCAGTGCTGAACACTCAACATATTTCACAGCACGTAATTCCTTGGCCAACTTCTCTCCTTGTTCATATGATATTGGCTTCTGTTTGTTCTTTGCCAATCTTTCTATTGTACCGGCATCATCTCTCAAATCAATTTGTGTTCCTACCAGCAGGAACGGTGTTTTCTGGCAATGATGTGTGATTTCTGGAACCCACTGCAAAAGAACATAGGAATATCTAAGAAAATCTATTTTACAGTGTAAATCATTAACAATGTGAAGGTGGTGGTGGTGGTGGGTGGGGCCGCAATCTTATCTGAACCTTACAGAGAGGAAGAGAGAGACAATATAGAAAAGAATTTCCATCTTTTGTGATCTTATTTCCACTGAAATATTACTGCTCATGTGTTTTAATTATAGAAAATAATCAAGACTATGCTGAATATGCAGAATACATACAAACGTACACACATGCACACACAGTGCTGAATGAAGAACTGCCCTGATAAATCTTTTAAAAGGAGAGAGACAGACAGACAGACGAACACAGACATGGACAGATACACTCAAAGAGAAAGAGAGACAGGCAGACAGAGAGAGAGAGAGAGAGAGAGAGAGAGAGAGAAAGAGAGAAAGAGACAGAGAGAGAGACAGAGAGAGAGAGAGAAAGAGAAAAAGAGTAGATCTATGACATAGGCGTAGGAGTGGCTGTGTGGTAAGTAGCTTGCTTACCAACCACATGGTCCCGGATTCAGTCCCACTGCGTGGCATCTTGGGTAAGTGTCTTCTACTATAGCCTCGGGCCGACCAAAGCTTTGTGAGTGGATTTGGTAGACGGAAACTGAAAGAAGCCCGTCGTATATATGTATGTGTGTGCGTGTGTTTGTCCCCCCAACATCGCTTGACAACCGATGCTGGTGTGTTTATGTCCCCGTAACTTAACGGTTTGGCAAAAGAGACCGATAGAATAAGTACTAGGCTTCTAAAGAATAAGTCCTGGGGTCGATTTGCTTGACT
>NC_069005.1:29528771-29539192 GCF_001194135.2 Octopus bimaculoides
GTTTTTGAGGGCCGCTTGTATACGGACAGAATTGAAAGCATTTAGCTTTCTCATGCTATTATCACAATAATGAATGATCGTGGATTCAACAGGAAATATTACTGTTGCAAAAACAGTAATATCTTTCTTTTTTACTTTTCATTACAATCTTTAATTTTTGATTAGAATCTTAAAAATGTTTAAATAAACCCGTTTCATGAAAGTATCAAGCGGGCTGCAAGATAAAAGTCTGCGGGCCGCATGCAGCCCACAGGCCTCAGGTTGACCAGCCCTGCTCTACAGACTCACTCGAGCAGCTAGAAACAGCAGCCAAGTCTCCCAAATGACATGCAACTCTCTTAATCTCTTAGCATTCAGATTTATTTATCAAATGTCATGCTTATTTATTCATATTGTTTTGAATTAATCATGGATTATCTTGTAGATTCAAGATTTCAATGGTGTGGTTGTATATTTTTAGAATGACATTGTAGGAAAGGTGCGAGAGGTTGGATCTGGTCAGTTCTAACAAAAAACAGGTAGAATATTTGGGCCGGATATCAAAAGGGTTAATCAGGCCTTGTTGACCTGGGGCTAAACAGCAACTCCTTTGAAGATAGACACAACAAAACTGGTATCCAAGCATGGATACAGTCCACTTGGTGAAACTAGAAAAAGAGCACTGGTGACCACCTCCAATGGATTACAGCAATGGAAATATGAGTGAATCAAATTCAATTGCCATTTAATGTTATGTACACCAGGAACTGTTGTTTGCTCCACATAAATAAGAAGGAGGAGACTGGATCAAAATGATAAAAGTGGAACACTTCCTGTACATTAGGAAACTTGATAAAATCTTAAAAAGCAGAAAAAGCTCAAAATGTTGTCATTGCTAAGCTTCTGCCATTATTGCAGGCTAACATATCAGTGATAAATTTCAACTGACATCCTTGACTGTAGATCTATATCTCTGGTGCTGAAATTAGCCTAGTTTCCAGTTGCATCTACTTCAGCAGGTGTATTTTTAAACCAGGATGTCTAGTTTAATCCTTTCGTGATCATATTTCTAACGAAACACACAGTCTCAGCATTTCAATTTTGAAAAAATATCAAGAATTTAGAGATTTTACGGAAACAACTGGGTTTTTTTTTTTTGGAGGGGTGGGGGTCATCATTAAACTGATGTTTGGAACATAACAAAATAGTTCAAACAATAAATTATGATGGAAGGTTTTGAGTTAGGGTTAGGACGGAAGGTTTTGAGTTAGGGTTAGGATGGAAGATTTTAGGTTTTGATGGAAGGCTTTAAGTTTTAAGGTGCATGTGAAGGTTCATGGCCCAGTGGTTAGAGTGTCGGGCTCACAATCGTGAAGTAGGGAGTTCGATTCTTGGACCAGGCTGCATGTTGTGTCCTTGAGCAAGACACTTTATTTCACATTGCTCTAGTTCACTGAGCTGTAGAAATGAGTTGTGATGTCACCTATGCCAAGCTGTATCAGCCTTTGCCTTTCCCTTGGGTTACATCAATGGCACGGAGAGGGAAGACTGGAATGCATGGGCAACTGCTGGTCTTTCATAAACAACCATGTCTGGACTTGTGCCTTGGAGGCTAACTTTCAAGGTGCAACCCCATGGTCATTCATGACTGAAGGGGGAGGGGGTCTTTAACCCTTTAGCATTCAGATCATTCTGTCAAATGTAATCCTCATTAATTCACATTGTTTGGGATTAATCACGTATTATCTTGTAGCTTGGAGATTTTAACGATGTAATTCTTTATTTTTAGAATGACATTGTAAGGTAGGTGTGAGAGGCCACTTGGAATGTAAAACATGTAGACTATTTGGTTCAGATATGGCCGGTTCGAATAACAAAGGGTTAAAACAAATGTTCTATCATAGAATGAGAAGCAGTCTTGGGTGGTTCGGCATCAAAACGGTTAAGTATCAGAAGAACTACATTTGTTCCCATTATCCCTATTTGAATAGGGTCAGACTTTTCTCAGGCCATGTCTGTCAGTGGTACAGAGATCTAATAATAATATTGCATTTAGAGAAGAAGAAAAAAATGATACCCACAAGTTTTTAATGTACATAACACAAAGGTCAATGTTTCAACAACAGTATTAAGACCTCTTCTATTGTAATCACTATTTTAAATGAAATTTAAGCATTATGAAATATTTCACAACTACTTTACAGGGTGGTTCGGAAATGTTTTGCAATACAATTTTTATGCATCTTAATCCTGGATTTTCCTAAATGAAAGGCCTAACATTTTAAGCACTTCCACTTCAACACAGTCTAGTGTCATTAACTACTACTACTACCATTGTTTTACTTTGAGTAACTTCCGACTAATGTATCACCAAATTTTCCCTATACAATTTGGGCGTGTGGCCCACTAACATTCATGTCACCACACAGCACAGTTATCTTTCTTGGATGAGTCAGATGACAGCCCACTACGCCATGAGGAACTGATGTGCTGAAGTGAATTACTGATTTTTAAAAATATAATCGAACACTTCACAAATCTGAATTAATTTTTAACCAACTTGTGAAACATTATCATTTTGTACACAAGTATGATTAACATCTTTAGCATCCCGATTATTCTGTCAAATGTAAGACCCCCTTTGGTCATGAATGAACAGAGGATTGCACCTGGAAAGTTACCCTCTGAGGCACAAGTCCAGACAAAGTTGTTTATGAAAGACCAGCAATCACCCGTGCCTACCAGTCTCCCCTCTCCATGCCACTGATGTTGTCCAAGGGAAAAGCAAAAGGGGCCGATACAGCTTGGCACCAGTGACGTTGCAACTCATTTCTACAGCTGAGTGAACTGGAGCAACATGAAATAAAGTGTCTTGCTCAAGAACACAAAACACAACCCGGTCTGGGAATCAAGCTCGCTAGCCACTGAGCCATGTGCCACCTTCACTAGAGACCTTACTAGACAAATTACATATTTCTAGCTTACCTAGCAAGTCTTAACCCTTCAGCATTCAGATTATTCTGTAAAATGCGATGCTTATTTATTTGCATGATTTTCATCTATCTCAAAGCTTCAAGATTACAATGATATGAGGTTATATTTTCGGGATAACATTGTAGGGTAGGTATGAGAGGCAAAACCTAGCAGTTTGGACACAAAACAAGTAGAATATTTGGGCCAGATATGGTCAGTTTAAATGCATAAGCATTAAGTGTTCTTTTATTATTATTATTAATTACCTCCGCCTTAGCAAAGGTGGAGGTATTGTTTTCAGTTGCATTTGTTTGTTTATCCATGGATAAGATATCAAGAACCGCTGGATGGATTCGGATAAGACTTTCAGGGATGTTTGGCCCTATGACTGGCACAAACGGATTAGATTTTGGGATCGATCCAGTACCGGACAAGGATTCTGGATTATTTTTCCTGTTTTTTTTACTTAATTATTGAGAGCGATCGGGTTCATTTTTAGTACTCTCGTTTGTGAGAGCAGTTGAGTTTATTTCAGATATTCTCATTTTAAAAATCATCTCTGGGTAATTGTTGAGAGGACATTAGTGTTGCCTTGGCAGAGGTTTGTGCTCTCTGAGTGCTCTTGTTGTTGTTGTTATTATTATTATTATTATTATTATTAGTTTGGTGCTTATAATGCCTAGTGGCATTAGACTTCAAATCTCAGCAGTTTAATGCCACCTTCCATAGGTTCTGCAATGAAACCCATGTCGTCCTCATACAGTAACTTTTTATAGGGCTCTGGCTCAGACATTGCTTGTTATCAGCTTGCAAACTTCAAAAACTTTGGTCAACTCGAAACTCCATCTTCTGGTCTACTTTTAGTTCTAAACAGCTCTCATGAGCTAAAATTCAAAAGTCACACTAATTGTCAAAAACTGTTGCTTATGAAGTAGACATTAAGCAGGACTTACCTTTTCTCTGACGTTTTCAAATGAAGATGGCGACACTACAGAAAAACAAACCAAAAAGACATCTGTCTGGGGGTAGCTGAGGGGTCTTAGCCTATCGTAGTCTTCCTGACCAGCAGTATCAAACAATCCTAAAGTGTAAGGCTCACCTCCAATCATTACTGTTACTGCATAGTTATCAAACACCTAGAGAAAAGGAAAAAAAAAAAAAAAAAAAAAAAAAAAAAAAAAAAAACATAATTAAAGTTAATTAACATAGTTAAGTGTTCAATATAAATGTAATTATATTAGTTTAAGTGTTTCTATAGAACAGAACTCTCACCATTCAAATTTCCAACCTAATAGTCCAAAACCATGTTTTTCATGTCACAGAAATGAAATATTATATTAAAGAGAAGGAATGATAGGTTGAGAAAAATTTATCAATCTGGCAGAACCCTCCCCACACATACACATATCCTGCCACCACTGTTATCTATCTAACTTAGCACGAGGAAGCATTATGGATGAAATTTGATAAAAGGAAGCAGTGTAAAAGCCAACCAAATGGAATGTATCTGTTCTCGGATAATAGGCTTAATCTATTTAGCTTAACATTTCCACCTGTCTCTTCCTTTGAGTACCTTAAACAGAGCCTATTGCAAATATCTGAACTAGGCCTTGGGTCTCAGGTTAATAAAATATCTTAATGCACAGTTTTCAACTTGCATTAACCCTTATGTCATGGGGGTTTTTTTTCTCTTCCCACCAATCTTCAAAACCCCGAGAACCACTCAGTGTGTTTGATTTAGATATTAACCTTGGCTTTTTCTAGCAGCGTACATTTTTGGGCATGTCTTTAGACCATGGGGTTTGAATAATTGGGACTTAATTGAAAGGAAACATTAACTAATGCACATCAATCCTAACTATTGTTATTTTTCATTTAACAAGAATAATTGCACATCTTAACTATAAGCAGCATGTAGATAAGACCTTTATGTTTTACACAACAAACAAGAATAAACCAAGTCTTCAGATTCTTCTATCTATATTTGCAGTCTTTCACTCAAAATGTCTCCACAGAGTTCTCAGTCTTAAATGGAAATTTAACCAATGTTTCAATTGTAAGCCAATGTTTATTAATACCTTTTAGTTTTGTTCTTTAGTCTCTGAAAACAGACAACCATTATAAAGGGTCTCTTAGGACAACATGCAACAGAAGCAGCACTGACTTCAATTTTACCTTAAACAAAATTTATTCACTTCAGAACTTATCAGTTTCCATGACCTCCACTGATACCATACTTGCTACCAGTTCCATCAACACACAGGAAATTCTGTGAAATATCACAGCTAAATTTACCCCAGTCCGTTTCAGAGTCAGAAAGGAAACAAAAACCACTCATTTAGCTGGTAGAATTGGTGATAATGTTTAGCTTGCTGAGGATTCTTTAGAATTTAACAGGAACCCCACCAACTTGAAAGAAATTGCTGTGTTGACTTTAACCAAAAATGTAATACAGAACATGAATTTGTGTACTTTTTGCTACAGTGGTAGCACAACAATCGACTAAAAATACTTTGAATTAACTGGATAGATCAAATTGCACAGGCACATACATAATATATGGTCTTTGATCCATCAATTCCATGCACAATAAACTTTCTTTGATCCATCAAAAATACGCATGATAAATTCTCTTTGACGTAGAAAATAGATTATCGATAAATAACCTAATATATTCTCTTTGATCCATCAATAGCATATACAATTGATTCTCTTTGATCCTTAATGGCTAGGTAGAAAATAAATTGAAAGAGATCACAAACCATTTAAACCCCCAGTCTTGTATATTAGATTTCATGTTTGTCAATAGAGAGGTGGGGGAGGTGTGTGTGTATACTTATAGCGTTAAGTACACTAGGAAACAAAACTATATTACTTACAAATATTTTGTTTAATGTCCTGTTTGCTTCCCAGTATATTCAGATGTGTATATATAAACAACTATTGTCTACAAAATGTTTATAGTATTGAGCATACTTGTATGAAGTACTTTTGAATGAAATTATTGAAACACTGGTATGGCATAAGATTACTTACACACACACATGCACAGCTGCTGAAGAAGGTTATGGCCATGTGATGTTTATGCCAAGATATTAAGCCTCATGGTAGAACTGACAAAGGTCTGAGATGATTGGCACATTACTGTACTCAAGCAGACTTGTCTGTCATGGACAAAGTGAAGTCCTAAAAGCATTATGGCTGTGTCCATACACTGACCAGGCCCAATAACCAATCTGTCCCTGTCAAGTTTTCCCCATCTCATCTTCCTAACGTCTATTCCTCTTCTATCAATGGCACTATTTTGCACATATTCCACCCCCTTTGTGCCATGAGTTCTCCACCCCCTTCTCTTGCAACCATTTCTTTTGACACCCCCCTCTTTTTCCCAATCCCCCTCTCCTGCTTCTCACTTTATTTTCACTGGTCACCCCTTTTTTGTGCAGACACCATTCGTTTGTCTCCACTTAGAATTTCCACACCTCATCTTTACACCCTCATGTATCTGCTATCACGTAACTGGATGTGGCCAGTTTAAACATAAAACAGGTAGAATATTTCGGCTGGATACTAAAGGGCTAAATATCATAATATCATTTTAACCCTTTGTCTGTCCTGTGTACCATGCCCCATGTACCACCTGACAACCAGTATTGGTTTGTTTACATCCCAGTTCAACAAAAGAGACCGATAAAATAAGTACCAGACCCCTCTCCCCCCCAAAAAAGAACAACTAAGTACTGTGGTTGGTGCTCCAGCATGACAGCCCAATTACTGAAACCAGTAATATAAAAAATGGAATTATAACTGTTGTAAATGCCTGCAAACAGAAATGACACCAAAAATATCTAAACTTCAATACTGCAATATTTCAATACCCTAACTACAAACCAACGAGAGATCCTTTTCTGAGAGAGTAAAAAAAAACCTTAAATCACACACTACAGTCTCAAGTTACTGAATGCTATAATTTTCTCTAGCTTTACTTAAAAAAAAAAAAAAAAAAAAAGTGCTCATGGGGCTGGGATAACTTCGATTATAGGTCAATTCTCCAATGGATGACCAAAGGCTAAACAGACCGACCGACTCACAAAAGAAATATCTTATGCAGATATGTTTATAAAGTTATTAAGAGGAGATACCACACATGCATTGTCTGCTACACATACGTGAACCCCCTCTTCCTCCATCAAATGCTTCACTTATAAATAATACAAGTTTGAATTATTCTGAATTATAGAGATACTGACTCTAGTTGGCCTACGTAGGGGTGGAGAGAGAGAGTATTTCAGAAAGATATTTTATAAGAGACAAGCTAGCTTTAACAGACAGACTGACTATGTATCTGTCTGTCCTGCTTTTTAAAGCTAGGGTGTGAAGACTGACAACGACTGCTACTACTTATAATGGGGGTAAACTAACTACCAACCTAACTAGGTTAGTCTGATATTAAGTAGTTTTTCAGTTCTCCTGGGAGGACAGCATTCAACAGTCAATTAAGACTTTTTCTTTTTCTTTCCCTTTCAGTAGAAAACTTATATTAAGTTAATTGATAGACATTCCTGAGTTACTCGTCAACATCAATAACATTACTATTAAATACTATAAGAGATGGCCTGGTTTTTTCTTTAGTCAACATCTCACTCAAGTGAAGACAGATTGACTGGGCGAGTGTGCGAATATTAAAGTAAGCCAGTTTAATAACTACATTCAAGTTTAAAAATAGAGAGAGAGAGCTTTTCTAGCTGTTTAGATCAGGGATAGATTGAGTAAACTAAAATACAATCTAGCTGGGAACATCCCTTCTTTTTAGGAACATCTAGAACTACAGCGTCCAATGTGTTCTTTATTTAAGATGGTAGGTTCTGACTTGAGGAAGAGTTGGCTGCTATTTCTAGTTGGTTGAGCGACTATTTAGAGTAGAAGACCCCTTGTTGGTTTGAATTTTCTAAGTTTGTAGTACATATGTATTAAGGATTTTGTCAAAATTGGAAATTAGAAACAAAGAAGTAAAATAAAATAAAATTTCCATATTTGTAGGACAGATGGAAAATATGGGGCATTTACCAGTAACCAGAAACTTATATACTGAACTTTGAGAAAAAGAGAGAGATTATTCTTTTAAGTAATAACATGCATTTTTTTTAATTAGAAATATTTGAAGATGATGATGATAATAACAACCTAATTGATAGAATATTTCTTGGTAAAAAAGTCCTAAAATTTTCTTTAAAAAAGAATCAGTAAACAGCTAAATTCTAAATATAGTTTGAAATTTTGGATAACTTTTGTGCCGAGAAGGGGGGAGTAACATCGAGATTATTGTGTGTGTGAGAGAGAGAAAAGTTTTTATATCCAAACCCTAGAACAGTTTTGCTATAAAATTTCTGCTGACACAGAAGAAGACCACCATTAGTTTCTGCATCCTGTAGTTGTGCAGTTAACTATCTAAATTTTAAACAAACCTCGATTCCCAAGTTACAGACAGCTGAATTACCAGCCCACCCAGAGAAGACAGCAGATAGGAAGAAATTAATATTTTAATTAGTTTACGTAATTAGTGACATGTGATCTCCACAGAAAATTCAATAACAGAGCAACTTTAATATCCGAGAGAAATGACTACCACCACCACCACCACCACTATTACTACCACTACTATGAAGTAGTGGTACCTAGCAGATGGATGCTCCAAGATAAGCTGATTCAAGGGTAGAGAGTGAGGTGGGGTGTCAAAAACATACACCAGAAAAATGCTGTGAAATTGGTCAGGTCCTTTCAACTACATTAACTGATAGAAATATTCAACATTTTAATGTAGAAATTCATAAAGTTTCACAAATTTTTCTGTATACAGTAAAGTGTGTGTGTGTGTGTGTAATCAACTTAACGAGTAGCAGAAAGGAAGGCAGCTTTTATATCTTCCATCAATTAGGCCAGAGAAAGGACAATCGAATTAGTGTGTAAGAGTGTGTGTGATGCAAGCAACTGAACTGCAGTAGCCTTCCCAAAAGATAGCTTCTCTCCAGCGCCTTATCTGTTCCTCCAAAGAATTTCTCTTGATAACAGACCTATTACACTGGCACCAATCATACCCTCCTACCACAATGCACAGCCTATATATATATATATATATATATATATATATATATGACTAAGGTTTAGAGATTTATAAATAGCCAAAATAATGTAATCAGTTTATTTCTATAAATATAAAATATCTAAATTTTACCCTCAACTAAGGCCTAACTGAATTCTTTTGTTTTTAAATCTACAGAAAGCTAAACGGTTTTATCATTTGAGTCTTAAAAAGGTAAAGTATAATATTTTAGGAATTGGTAGAAGAAATTCAAATTAAAAAACATTACCTAACATGATTAATTAAGCAATTAACATTGAACAATATTTTTTTTCTTTCTTCTAAAGTTATTCCTGGAAGGTGAGTAATGGCCATGATCTTTGGAAGACCTTCTTCTCAGACTGGTTTAGGAACTGGAACATTGAGGGGCCAAATTCTAATTTATGTGTGTTGCGGTTTGCTATCAATAAATAAATAAATACTATAGAGCCTAGTGCATTGATTTGCCCTACAATGTTGCAACTATAATGGCCTGTTTCATGGATCTGATTGGTCTTGTACCACCACCTTTTAGGCACATCCAGCCTACCCGTCTCCCTCATCTCTTGCCAACATCATTTCTCCTCCTCTTCGACTCTACACTAACCACCAGCCCCAGTATGTCAGAACCTTCCGCACTGCTTATGTTTTTCCAATATGTGTTGACCTACAACAGTTTAAAACAGATCAACTTTATTGATCCAACTGAACTGGTCTCAGAGAGCCTGTAAAGGACCATGGACTGTGCCCCTTCCACTGGACTCAGAGAAATAAAAATCCCATTCAAAATGTTATGAAAGGATTAATGTTTACATGAACTATAATCCTATCTTTTACTGGTTTCATTCAGGCTGCAGCTGTGTTGGGGCAGTGCCCCAAAGGGTGTGGCCAAACAAATTGACCTTAGTACTTTTTTCTAAGCCTACCTATTCTATTGGGATCCTTTTTGCTAAACTAAGTTGCAGAGTGGCAAACACACACACACAAAAGGTTTATTTTGAGTTTCCATCTACCAAATTCATTCACAAAGGTTTAGTTGACTCAGTGCCATAGTAGAAGGCACTTGCCCAAGGAGTCACAGAGTGGGACTGAACCTGGAACCAAGCTTCTCACCATGCAGTCAATGCCTGCACCCTGCTGTCAAATGCTGAAGGGAAAAAAAAAAAAAGAAAATTTACTATTTCAAGTTGATTTTCTGCAGCAAGTTCTTTTAGCTGGAGGCAACAAGAAAAAGAAACTGGATCCACAAAGCAGATAAGGAGGACTAAATAAAAAAAAAGTTCTGGGAGGTAAGGAACTGCAATGAGTCATCAGCCATTCATAGAGATGTGAAAACTTAACACTCCTACAT
>NC_069005.1:29540146-29554844 GCF_001194135.2 Octopus bimaculoides
CTTTTGCTGAACCACTAGGCTATAGGGACATAAACAAACCAATACTGGTTCTCAAGTGATGGAACAAACAAATACAATATATATAACAGGCTTCCACAATTTCTGTCTACCACTCACAAGGTATAAGTTGGCTCTGGACCATAGAAGACACTACTGCCTTGAAGAATTTTTAGCCAAATGAATCAACCCCAGTATTTGTTTAAATTTTTTAAGCCTGGTCCTTATTCTATTGGTCTCTTAACTGCTAAGTTACAGGAACGGAAACACACCAGCACTGGTTGCCAAGCAGTGGTGGGGAACACAAACACTACAGGCTTCTTTCAGTTTCCACCTACCAAATCCACTCACAAGGCTTTGGTCAGCCCAAGGCTATATAGTAGAAGTCACTTGCTCAAGTTGCCATGCAGTGGGACTGAACCCGAAACCATGTGGCTGGGAAGCAAGCGTTTTACCACACAGCAACATCTGTGCCTGTGTTTTTGAACATGTATGATTTATACACGTTTTCAATTAGACTATAATCAGTAGATTGACAGTTACAGTTTTACCCTTTTAGCATTTCAACTGGCCATATCCAGCCCAAATATTCTACCCATTTTATGATCACCATTGGCCTTCCATACTTACTCAACAATGTCATTCTAAAAATCAAAAAAAAAAAATCATCAAAATCTCTAAGCTACAAGATAATGCATGATAAATTCAAAATGTGAATAAATAAGCATTGCATTTGACAGAGGAATCTGAATGCAAAAGGGTTAATAAACTAAAGATCGTACAGAAATACGACTTTCTACAAGTATGGAGAAAGAAGAAAAAGAAAACCAACCGGATGTAAGACAATCTCATTTTACAGAACATTTAGTGCTTTATTTATAACCTAATTTAATAAATGTTTAAATAAACCAAGTATTTCAAGATTGCTTATATGATATGTGTATGTGTGGGCGGACAAAATTTGACTGGATGCTTTCTTGTAAATACACATGGATTGATAGAATGCTAGCGAGAGTTCAAACCATACTTGGGTTAGCGAGGTTAGCTGTCTTTCATTTTTAAAAAAATAATACTGATATCAATCTAACTATGTCCGCTTCCTACAGAACTGTGTCATGGCCATTAGCGAAAACCACAGTGACCAAGTGGATTGTTAACATTTGACACGCTAACTTAGGGTTCAACAAATTTCTAATATCAGTGACCCATGTGAGGTAAATTTCTTTAAATTACTTTGTTGACCTGTTCTAGCTCAATTGGATAATATGTATCCTACTGCGAGCATCACACAGATTAGATCTACAATCCTGAAAATAGTTTCAGAACCCTTTTGCTTTTTACAGTTTAGTCAGGAGAAAGAAAGGTAGAGTACACAACCCTTTCCAGGACATACAAGACTACTAGGAGACAGATATCCCTGATGCCTGGTTCAACCAATTGCAACAAAATGAACTCCATTAAAAACCGTTAAGCAAGGTGGTGGTGGTGATGAGGTTGAACCAAACAATGACTAAATTTACAAAAAAAAAAAAAAAAAAAAAAAAAAAAAAGATCTACAAGGGGGTGCTGAAAAGTTTCTGGGTTGGGTAAAAGAAAATACAGGATCAGTTAATTATGATTTTATTCAACATACTTTTCTATCAGATTCACATGTTTATTGCAGCGATCCTTCAGTTTTTCTAAGCCCTGTAAAAGAACTTGGAAGTTTGGGCCTTCAACCGGGCCTTTTGTAATTCCCTTAAAGCCAGGAACTTTTCAGCACCCTCTCATATATATATAATATATATAGGAGGAGGTACAGAAAAGTTCCTGACTTTGGGTAACAGCAAATATAGGAGGATCAGTTAATTATGATTTAACTCAACATATTCCCCTCAGATTCACACTTATTGCAATGGTCCTTCAGGTTTTTGAAACCATTTAAAGAACTTGGAAGGTTGGGTCTCCAACCAGGCCTTTCACAATGCCCTTAAAGCCAGGAACTTTCCAGCACCCCCTCGGTGTGCTGTAGGCTGGAATGGAAAATGGGGTTAACAGGATGTCAGACACATGATGTCCACCTACAATAAGCTGAGAGAGTAGAGTAAGGCTGTAAAAGAATCAGCTGATGTTTGCCCGAGAGATTACTATGCTGGCATAAGACATGTGATGATGTGATAAATGGACAAGGAGCGCAGAGTACAACAGTTAAAAAAAAAAAAAAATTGTGTTAGTGGCATCTTTGAGTAAGATGCGAGAAGGGGTGTGATGAAACTCGTGATGCTGAGCCTTGAAGATGACAGACAAATCAGTGGTAAAATTCCATATGATAGATGAACCCATGCAGCAATGGAAGTAAAATGGCTTTTCACATAATAATAATGTTGGGTGCAAAAGAGTACATTCTTAATTAGCTTTTAGCTATGATTATCTACATTTCAGTGGAGGCGCAATGGCCCAGTGGTTAGGGCAGTGGACTCGCGGTCATAAGATTGCAGTTTCGATTCCCAGACCAGGCGTTGTAAGTGTTTATTGAGCGAAAACACCTAAAAGCTCCACGAGGCTCCGACAGGGGATCGTAGCGAACCCTGCTGTACTCTTCCACCACTACTTTCTCTCACTCTTACTTCCTGTTTCCGTTGTGCCTGTAATTCAAAGGGTCAGCCTTGTCACACTGTGTGTCACGCTGAATCTCCCCGAGAACTACGTTAAGGGTACACGTGTCTGTGGAGTGCTCAGCCACTTGCACGTTAATTTCACGAGCAGGCTGTTCCGTTGATTGGATCAACTGGAACCCTCGACGTCGTAAGCGACGGAGTGCCAACAACAACAACATCTACATTTCAATAATCTATAATAACAAACACGAAATTCTGTCTGTCTGTCCGTCCGGGACCCTTGTAATCTCAGTCTACATTTGCTCTACATAGACAAATACCTTTTGGGAATCAGGATGCCCTTCATTTGGTTCTTGGCCATCCAGCATTGGAATCAGGTCTGGATGAGGATTTGTTATGAGCTAACAGTTGAAAATTCAGATTTTAAAGGTAATCTCAAAATTTGTGAACTTACAAGTTTTTCATTTAAACTGAATTTAAAGTAATATATTCTTGTTTTATTATTCTTGTTTTCTTTAGGTTCCGGGTAATAGGCCCAATTAGCCCTCCACAAGAGTGCACAAGAGTCAGAACGACATATTCATTCTTAATACATTCCAGCAAATATGAACATGAATATTTTAAACAAAGGGCAAAAAGTTTTGTTAGATTTATTAGTCTGAGGTAGCTTTGACTGAGGAGACATGACAAGGTTGAAACAGCAGGTGTCCCAAAATTCCTCAACCCTAATGAACCGAATGTGTTATGAGTAATTTTAAATAATATTCATGAGAAAGTGAGATAGAAGTCGACTTACTGTTGGGACATATTCTGAAGGAAATTTGTTGGTCGTATATGATATTAAGAGACAGGTTTTACCAACGGCACCGTCACCAACCACAACACACTTTATCGTTTGCATGATGAAACAACTTCAAAACAACTCTGCAAAGGAAAAAAAAAACAATATTGTAAGGATAAGATTAATGAAAAAAAAAAAAAAACGAAAAATATTTGTGAAAATCATACATCACGTTATGTTACCTGAAAACAATTCATTCGTCACTACTTCAGGTTGTGTGTGTACAGATGAAGAACCATGCCAGACTTTAAAAAAAAGTACTGGAGTCAATTCATTTGACTAAATAAATTCAAGGTGGTGCTCCAGCATGACCACAGTCTAATAGTCAAAACATGTAAAAGATATTTTCATAATTAACTGAAGTAAAAGCAATGCAATTTCAACAGAAATATAAAACAACAAAAGTGTTAATCTAATATCTGAATTTGCAGAACTATCCAACCCAATTCAGTAGAGATAGGGGGAAGGGATAGCTCCAACAAAGATGGAAGTAGAGGTGGGGGTGGGAAACCAAGCGAACAAGTAATTATAGGTCAATTGGCATTGTAGTTTAAAAATGAGAGAAAAGGTTAACATATGTGTTTCCCCTTTGTCTACAATGTGTGTGTCAACCACTCTGCAGTTACCTTTTGACCTTTCAGTCAGTAAAAGACAAAATTTTGGTTAGCATCAATTTACAAACTTTAGCTGAGAGCATGACCCAGTAATCTGTTCCATGAATGTCATTTTAAATTTAACATTTTAATACCTTTTTCTTCTTTTTTTTTTATTTCATTTAACTTCACCACAATCACCATTACATTGCAGACCTGACATGGTACAATTAGTTTGTCTCAATACTGACTACATTTCCACATAGTTGGAGGTTACTGGATAGGTAGTGGGGAGGGGGAGAAAGATGGTCAGTAAATGAGTTGTGAGGAGAAGGAGGAGGAGGCATCATGTGATGTGATAAAACAACCAGATTAGAACATTTCATAGACATTTTAGAATATGACTATCTAAATCTATTTATACACTTCCAGTCATAGATATAAAAGGCAAGTGAGAAAGAGTGGAAGAAATAAAGAGAGTGCATGTATACCAGGATGTTTGCAGTCTATATTAAATATTGTGTGTGTGTACCCAACCACCTCTTGACAACCGATGAAGGTATGTATGTGTATATCTCCATAATTAAGCAGTTTGGCAAAAGAGAGCAATGGAATAAGTACTAGGTTTTAAAAATAAGGGATATAGCCTTTCTCATTCGCAAAATGAGCCCCCTTTAATTTTGCTCAAATTGATTTCAGGTTTGATGTATCAATGCAAGTCTAAATTTTGATCGCGCTCAACCAATTAATTACTTTATCCCGTAAATTAAAGAATCTGATGCTATTTAGAATTAAAGTAGGGAAATTTTGGTAATTTTAGCCAATCAACAAACAGCAAGGCATTAACAGCTTGTTACCATGACAACTGTTTATTGTGTTGTTTCACCCGCATGTGTTGATTCTTCACACCACGAGATTTACTTCGCCCGCATGTTTTGTTTTAATAAAAATTTACATTTATTAATTAGAATTTTATTATATTTTTCATATATAGCAAAAGTTGTTTGTGGTGTTTATACAGTTTCTTGGCATTATGAAATGCTTAATACGAAAACACAGTACCTAGTCTGTAAAAAATGAGGAACAGTGTAAACAGGTAATAGACACCTGGAATGAGATATATGGCTAAGTTCCTTCCTGTAAACCTGTTACTTTTTCTTCTGTCTGAAATTGGTGATTATAATGTTTAATATCACGATTGTATTTTTTTTCTCCAAAAACCAATTCATTCAGGAACTCACACTTGAGAACCCACAACGGAGAGGATTTGAAACCCTATAAGATAACTTGTCCTTAGACTAAGAAAATTTCCACTGATTACAAATAAGAAAAATCTTTCTATTTAAGGTCATGAAAAACAGGGAAAATACACCCACAAGAATTCATTAAATTAATGCCAGCTAAATTTGATAGATCACATCTATTATATATTAAACACTTCATTTATCAAACAAATAGGATTTCCCTTCTATCCTGCAATTCCTTCAGGGACCCCCAAGTAAAACTCAAAATGTCACATATAGAATTCTTTTTTTTTTTTTTTATTCGCTGGACTCCAGCCACGCTGGGTTATCAGTCCCAACAGTTTTTAATCTAGTTATTTCAATTGGCTATTTATTTCATTGATCTACATTTTACTGAGTGACTGTTATCATTCTGAAATAATTACCAGTTTCTTAATCAGTAGAGTTCTATCAAAAACAAATACAGACACACACAAACCATAGGCTGCTACACAGTGAGTTATGATTGTGATGTAAAATTAGCATAGCCATGCTTATATCTGCACGCACAGTTACCTCATCAAAATCTCAAAGCTACAAGATAATGCTTGATTAATTAAAGACATATGGATAAATAAACATTACTTTTGATAGAATAATGTAAATACTAAGCAGTTAAGGAAGTTCGAGAAATATTAAAAATATAGTGGAGTATATAATTGCATCTTGCTGGGAATCAAAAAAAAAAAAAAAAAAAAGGAGTTTTGATGCAGATGGAATTTAGAGTGACCTCAGACAGTTTCTTTGAACTGTAAATTGTTAAAGATCTCACATCTGTTTTCTGTATGAGAATTTGTTAGAGAAGTTATCAACATGAATATTAACAGTAATATTTCGTGTTTGGATATGGCTTCACGAGAACAAACAAATCATTTAATTATTAGATGAAAGTGGAATCTATTTTCTCACAAAATAGACAGAATGAAGCCAAAGATGATGTAATGTTTGGATTCAGAGTTCTTCAGCCTGCAGATATTTGGTTTAATTAAGTTGAACAGGATAATGGTGATTAAGGTTAACTCTGAGAGGACACAAACAGATGGCAGAGAGATTACACAGACTTTTCTTCTTTCCTCACTGTAGACAAGCTGAAAAAACAGGTAGCTTTTCATCTCAGGAGCTAACCTTTGGTATAAGAGGAAATTATGTAGAAATGCCACTAGAAATGATAGTCAAATACCCACAAAACCACTCCTGATTTTTTGGAGAGAAATGACATACTGAATAAAGTTCTAGAAAATAAACACAAGAGGGTCACAGCTAGAATGCCTTTGATCTTCAGTCTGTTTTAGCAAGGTTAACTCAGGGTTAAACGACCTTTCATATGGTTATCCCCCTTCCAGAATAACATTTGGATTTCATTGATTAACAAGTACAGAAATGTTATAAGTCATCTATAATAGCAGGATGTAAAATGCTCATTAATTTCTGTCCAGTCAACTTATCCCGGGAGGAAGAGGACCTTCTGAAATAGATTTGCCACTTCCCACAGCAAGTTTGCTGTACTCTTTTTATCAATGTTACTGAATACACAGACCAACACCATGCTCTTTGGAATCTGTCATAGAAATAGTTTTATGAAAAAGTGCAACTATGAGCAAATTTGAGAGTAAAAAGTACAAACCTTTTGCTTACACACCCACATGTATGCATAAAGGGAAGATGGTAAAATTAATGTCAGAAAGCTGATTTCAGCTGTATTTCCAGAAATGCAATTGAAAAGGCATGAAATGTAGTTGATTAAATTGTCAAGTGTCTGACTGATAGAGTACTTTATTCACCCAGCTGTGATGATCTGAGTTCAGAATATAGAGGGATATATTCAAATTATCTGACCACTGATTCTGCCGATATGCTAAGTAGAGAAGGTAATTAATTAAGAAAAACCTTAACTTATCCACGGATAGAATTCAAAAAAATTCCATCACAAGACTTTATCAACAAGATCCTGGAATTGGGGCAAGATACATGGTTTAACTGCCAGGTGAGCTCTGGCTGATTAGGCCTATAGTCAAATGCGTTTCCCTTATGGCCATTTCCTCTTTTATTCAACATAACCATGACAACATTTTGTGCGTTCTTCCTTTTAGGACAATAGAAAATAAGGTATTAAGGTGAATTTAGCTGTTATTTCTAACCAGTAGAGGAATCTTGCTGAGGCCTCTTCATTGGCACAGCTATCTACAGTTTGTAGATGCATGCATATAGTGCAATGGGAAGTTAAAGAAACATTTCAATCACACCCTCCTTTGGAATTTTTCAATGTTTATAAACTATTAAAAGATATTTTCTACATTCTGCGAAACCATTTCAATACCCCCCCCCCCACACACACACACAGTAACATTCAAAATGGTTTTGAAAAATGTAAACAAACGGGTACAGGCAGACGTATCTGTGTGTGTGTGTGTGTGTGTGTGTGTGTGTGTGTGTGGTACCATGGATAAGTGTCTTCTCATAGCCTTATGACTAATTTCAGACACACAGCATGGAATGGCAAAAATTGGCTTGTCAAATGAAAATACCTTGTGGTGTTTCACTCCACAGCAACTTTCTCCCTTTACATCCAGGTTGACTATTTTGTCCACTGGGTAGATAAACTCGTACCAAGCAATGTACTGGAGAGAGGGTGGTCAGTATAACTGATTAAAACCCTTTAAAGCAATACCACAACATGGATGCAGTGCAGCGAGTGACCAGAGGCTCCTATCAATGGTCATGCGGGGGTACTGCCTTGAAGAAGAACTTCAGTTCAACAAATTAAACCTTGTACATTTTTTTTTTTAAGCCTGGTACTTATTTTATTGGTTTCTTTTGCTGAAGTTCAAATATTATGGGGGACAAACACAGATATACGACAGGCTTCTTTTAGTTTATGTCTACCAAATCCACTCACAAGGCTTTGTTCAGCCTAGGGCTATAATAGAAGACACTTGCCCAAGGTGCCATGCAATGGGATGGAACCTGGAACTTCTTACTGCACAGCCATTCCTGCATGTATACACGAGAAAGGCTCAAATGCCAACACTTTGTTAAACAGTGATTTTCTGCAGGCGTTCATTTATGAAAACAAAATCTAGTTCCTTTGACCTTGCAGTTATAGTTAAATCGTGTTCCATTAAGGAGATCCAATAAAGCTGAAACATGCTCAGAGTTGTCATTACACTGATAAACATCAAACTCACTCCCAGCAATTTTAAGAGGAGGAGGATGGGTCAATGCCATCAACATAGGTACTTGACTGATACTTGGATTTCATCAACTGGTAAAGGGAATGAAAAGCAGGATTTGAACTCAGAACATAAATAGCTAGAAAAGATACTACAAAGCAATTTTTCTGATGCTCTAATGATTCTGCCAGCTCATTACCTTATATTTAATTAAAACTGAGATTGTCTCCCTTGTCCCCACTTTTTTTTTCACTAAAAATAATGTTGATAGTTGTTCCTCACCAAAGGTATAATTTTAATTAAAATATCCAGTTTTACTAGATAAAGTGTGCTAATTAGCACCCACTTTACTGTTACAGTTTTCATACATCAGTTCTCTCCCTAGCTATTTTTCTTCCCCTGTCATTCTACCAATTAAGATGTTTGTTCCTCCTGTCTTAAGATGTCAATGCCTCTACCAACCACAAAGTTGTTGACAAACAATCATGTCAAATAAAATAAACTTTAATGATTCACTAATAAATACAAGGCTGACCTCACCCTCTCCCCCCTGAAGGTCAGCCTTCCAGGATACAACTACTACTTCCTGTCATGTATATGAAGATTAGAAAACTAATTGGAGAATGGTACTCAGCATAAAACCTTAATATGACAGCTTTTTTTTCTAAGTAGAGATACTAAGAGCACACACATAAGTGTTTAGAAGAGTCCATTGCATGCAAAGTAGAACTATCACGCACGGCATAATGAGAACTGCCTTGTAATATCTATAGAATTCTTTCATTTTTACTGTTATCACCAGAAAGTACCACACTTGATTTTAACCCTTTTGATGCCAACCTGGCTGAAACCACCTCTGGCTCTGTAGTACAAGTGTCTTGTTTTCATCAGTTTTGAATTAAAATCTTCCAACAAACCTTTGTCACAATTTATGTTCCTAACATAAGCTTAAGTTATTTTACTAAATTCTTTGTTATATTCAAAATTAATTGAAAGAAACACAGACCATCTCAAAATAAATATGGTTAAATAATCTAGGGCAGTGGTTTTCAACTGGGGTCTGTATGACCCTTGGAGGTCCATATAAGATTTTGTTGTTAAGGTTTATATGCAATAAATTAGTTATACTTCTACACTATACAAAATATTAAAATTTTTTTTAATACAATTCCTAATAACAAATAAAAATATAGGATTTTTTTAATGTCCATGGAAGGGCTATGGTGCAGTAGAGTAAAACAGAAACCATTGATCTAGAGAATATCTTTTGGACAGTCTTTAGAACAAGCTTTGCCAAACATTCGCAAGATGGTGAAACTTAAATGACATTAACCTTGCCTCATATAAAAGTAAATTGTAACGCCAATGAAGGAACAGCTATGTAGTTACCTGACATGCTAGAGATAGCAGCAAAATCGGTTTTAAAAGACGTAACTAAGCTAATCCCCTAGCTTTACAGTTGTAGAAAATATATATTAAAGAGAAGTTTGACAGTTCTGTGTTTTCAATAAAAAAGCTAAAGTGTGCCTAAATGTAAAGAGTTCCAGTTGCAAGCAAGACATTTTGTAAGGTTATAGTAGGGTACTGTAAATGTCACTACAAACCACAGCAACAATAAACCAACAAGAGAGCTTTTAAATCCACTTGGTAAAAATAAGCATTGATTGACCCTCAAATCACCTTAGAATTTGGGGGGGGGGAAAGAAGAAAAGAATGACACTGAATAATGTAATCCAAGATACACTATGACAATAAAAGACAAGTGACAAGTCAGTGATCGCTGATGTCTGCTCAATCAGGGATGATCTGCAGGTAAATAAGCACTTGCTTCTGATAGCGATTTATAGCTAATATGGAATGTCTCAATATCTTTCCCAAGAACAAATCACAGACAAAAATATCTGATCTAACACTGATACCTAAAAAAAACTTGGTTAGCTGCGAGTTAAAGGAATAGATTAGAACTCTAAGAGCTGTATTGTTTGACAACGGTAAATAGGAAAGAAAAGTATTAGAAAGGACCACATTAGCATAGTTAATTCCTTAAGCCAGAAAGACTGATGCAAATATTCCATTAAGCTTTTTTGATTTGTCAAAATCGCTCGCTTAAAAAAAAAATAGTTTTAATACTGAATTATGGTATCAAGGAATTATGGTTAGTCATTTTAGCTTTCAGCTTTCTTTTTGGCAATAAAAAGAAAGCAGAGCAAGATAATGTATTCAACATCAAATGTTAAAATATTACAAATAAATTCAATGTAACTAAACATGAACACTCAAAATGGCTTTTCTTTAAAGGCAAAATATTTAAAGTATCATACAGACAAGAAAGTAATAGCTCAAATGCAGTATAGCCATGGAAACAGCAGAAAGATTGGGTGTTTTTCTGTCATATAAAGGTAAAATACCCCAATCTTTCTGCTGTTTTCATGGCTATACCGTGTTTGAAATATTGCTTTGTATATGATACACATTTGACGCTTCCAAAAACCAAAAAAGTTAATGGTTTCAAATTTTGGCACATGGACAGCACGTTTGGGGGAGGGGCTGAGTTCATTAAATCGACCCCAGCGTTCAACTGGCACTTACTTTATCGACTCCAAAAGAATGAAGGCAAAGTTGACCCCGGCGGAATTTGAACCCAGACCGTAAAGATAGATGAAATGCTGCTGCTAAGCATTTTGCCCAGGATGTTAATGGTTCTGCCATTTTGTACATTTGGCATTTAAGTTAATATGAAAGTATGAGATGGCCAATATACTTTGTAGTTTTTAATTCCTGTTTCCAAGATTAAATTTCACCCAAGACAAATTTAGTCTTTCGTAGCTCTATCATAAAAAAATAAATAAATAAATAAATACAAAGATGCTAGGATCATGCATATAGATTAATTATGATCCATATTCTAAAAGGAAATGATAATCTTGTACAACACGAAATATTTAGTATTCTAAATGCAAAGATACAAACAACGTCATTAAAATATTTCCGCTACCATCTTTTACAGGTAACTTGATAGCTTGAGAACAACCAGTAGGATAACCCCCACAAATTAACATACCCTGAGATGAGAGAAGATTTCAATGAATGAGAATCCTAAATGTTAATATGCCACAGGTAGAACAAGAAAAACAACCAAGACTAACATTTGCAAAAGTTGTAAGAAATCTAGAAGATTCTGGTTTACTTGAATCAGATATTAGTAATACAAGAGTTATACACACACAAACAAAAGGTCAACTGTACCCTATCGATAACAATCTCTGTATAGCAAAGAAGTCAAGCCTACCTAATGTAGGTGGTAGCCCTGGGTCAACCCTGATCCTATAATCAAATCATTCAAGCTGTGATCAGACCCCCTCCCCTATAGTGTATTTTGGACTACATATGTAACATATTCGTCTTTGTTTTTACGTGAGGGTGTAAGGGTGGCTGGTATTTTAGTCAGGTTGAGCAATTACAGAGAATTCCTTGTTTACCTTAAGCATATCAATTTGAAGAAAGCAATTAAAGACAATATTTACCAGATGTGTATTGAGAAAGGTTTCTAATAAACGAAATGGAGCAACTGACATGCTGCCGGAGGTAACCTCAAAAGTTCTATAAGATATTTGAAAGTATGAAGGTATGTAACTATATGTTCCATCTACAATAAAATGCCCGATTGTTTGATCATCATTTTCTCTTGCTTTCAAATTTTTCAAATGATAGGACTTTTTTTTATAGTTTAGGTCAACCTGTGAGTCCTGGTTTTTTTTCAGTCTTTCTTCCAAAGATCAGAGATTTTGGAGTGAATGTGCTAAAAATCCAAGAGGTAATATTAAAACAGGTGATGAATTACACTGCCCTTGAAGAAACAGTCCATCAAACTTGGTTTCTCCAGTTTCCAGCCAAATTTCATTCAAAGCTCTATTCAACCCAAAGCCATGCTAGTAGACTGTACAGTAGAATCAAACTAAAATCCACAGGGTTGCAAAATAAACTAGGGCATCCAGCTGTAGAAACCATGCCGAAACAGACAATTGGAGTATGGACAGCTCCCTAGCTGGCCGGCCCCAGTCAAACCATCCAACCCATGCCAGTATGGAAAACAATGATGATGATGTGACTGAAACACTAAACTATCTCTTTTGTTAACCCTTTACCATTTAAAGTGGCCCTATCTGGCCCAAATATTCTGTTTCATGCGTCTCACCTTACCCTATAATGTCATTCTAAAAATGAACGGATCAGATTATTGAAATCTTGATGCTACAAGACAATAACAATAAGTATTACTTTTGACAGAGTAGTTTGGATGCTAAAGGCTTAAACCAACAAATTTGAAAGACATAATGAAACACAAGTCGGAAACAGATTCTACTCTTTGAAAATAAAACAAAACAAAAAATTAAAATCTAGAATTTCAGGACACTGACGATGACAGAAACAATTAGTCCATCGTTGGGCGAGTTCAATTACACAGAGAGGTGAATAACCTATTAGGCCCCTTGTCTTCATCTCAGGCAAAACGCAAGGGTTTTAAGCATTGGTTTCCTTACTCTTCAATTGAAATTATAGAACAAATGAACGAATGTGCCAAAGGAAAAATTCTGGTAAAATTCTTTGGTTGAACAGTTTCTTTGGAATACATCAACTGACTGTACAAGTCTTTCTTATTCAGTTTCCACATTCACAAGGTGACAGTAATAAAATAAAAAATATGAATAATGTCATAGCAAAAACTCTCCAATCATAAACCCATTTGTAGAATACATTATTACATTAAAAAATACCCTTTTTAATATTTAAAATTTAAAAAAATTTAAAAAAGGGGGAGGTGAAGTGCATGTGGAAAGGATATGAAGGTCATTAATTGAAATTGGAGAAAGAAAAAAAATCAAATGTAAAGTGCTTAGAACCAGTGGAAGCCATTTGTAAGAATTGTTAACTTCCTGTTGAAAATAATTATAATTATACACTCAAGAGTTAGGACAGAAAGGCAAGATCATCGTAAATAACATTAACTGGAAGGTTCTTGCATCCTTAATACATCAGTGAAAACCAAGAAGGATTATAAATCGTTTTTCCTTATTTTATTCCAAAATCATCACCATTTATCTCCATAATTGTTTTCTTTCGATCTTGTTTTGCCAAATACACAGGGATCTACGACAATGAATTCAACCATTCTGAAGTAAATTACACAAATTACTTGGGCCAAATTCATCACACACACACACACACACATTTTATTAACTCTTCTGATATGAATGCACTTGAAACAGCCCTTGGTTCAACAATACAAATACTGTTTTAAAGCAATATAAATCAAAACCTCTCATTAAAATTTATATTCAAAACATCAGCTTAATAACAAAATTATTTTGCTAAGTTCTTTCATTATTTTCAAAATATGGTAACAAAAGGTTTAAAGAACTTAAAGCTGTACAAACAGTACAGGACTTGATCTGAGGTCATGTGTTGAAATGGACAATTTCATCTTTGCAAGTCATGATAGCTATTTATTGAAAAGGCACATACACATACCATTATATTCAATTTTGTTTCAGTTTGTGATGATAAACACTTTTGTCGTGTTTCTGACCCACTCAGAAGTGGACATGTACAAGACTGGTTAATTATACATTAGAAAATACAACAAAAGTGTGTATAAAGAGGTGTGGGTATGTGGTAAATTATTATAACTACCATAATATAATGGTATAAAAAAAAATTGAAATAGAAATATAGTTTGATTCCCTGGGAAAAAGAAAATGAAACCCTCGATAATGGAGTAGAAAGGGATACATTTTAAGGAGATTTATCTAGTGTGTAGATGTTGTACAGAGGAAAAGTTCACAGGATGTTAATGGGTTCACCTGCCATGAAGAGTGGGAAATAATGTGTCAGGCTCTTCCCACTCCGCACAATAATGAAACATCAGTAGTTTACCAATTCCTTTGGATTAATTTTTACTGATGTAGGCCCTTGCAAGTTTCCTCGGATTTCAAGAACAACAGCTTCTGTGGCATAGGTTGAGGATTCGAAAGGATTCAGTGAACCAAAAGACTGTGTGAAGCCCCAATGTCTGCTTTGGCGTGGCTTCTGTGGGTGGAGGCCCTTTTAGATGCCAACCACTTTACTGTTCATTTAACAATCATTTCCCCCCACGCCTGATTGGGTTGGATCAGCAGTTATTTGAAATAGGATTTTATGGATCACTGCTCTTATGTAT
>NC_069005.1:29555330-29567159 GCF_001194135.2 Octopus bimaculoides
GTCGTAATGTCTACAGTGGAATAGAAATTTAAGAATCAGCAGATGGACTTTGTAAACAATTCCAAACTTCTAATAATAGAAGCTCTCCAACAAGAATGTTAGATTTAAATGGTATTTATATACTCAGGTGCACACTTCTGCCTGTTTGCATACAAGTGCACAAATGCAAGCATTTATGTGTACGTCTATGCATGTGTTCATCCATCATGAAAAATGTGATGCGAGAAATGGACAGTGAAGAGTGGACGGAGAGAAAGAAAGAAAAAAAAATCAATAGAGAACCAGACAAAGCATTTTGTGGCTGTGTGGCAGGAAGCTTGCTTCCCAACCACATGGTTCTAGGTTCAGTCCCACTGTGCAGCACCTTGGGCAAGTGTCTTCTGCTATAGCCTTGGGCCAGCCAAAGCCTTGTGAGTGGATTTGTAAGATGGAAACTGAAAGAAGCCTGATGTATGAGCCTGGTGTAGCCATCTGGTTCACCAGTCCTCAGTCAAATCGTCCAACCCATGCTAGCATGGAAAGCGGACGTTAAACGATGATGATGATATATATATCTGTGTTTGTTCCCCCCACTGGAACATTGCCAGTCACTGTATATAAAGAAATGCATATAAAAAAATCTTGCTGTATTTTTATGATTAAATATATTAGGAATTGCATTAAAACAAATTGTTAAACTATTTTGTGTCTTGTACAAGTATATAACCAGTTTATTGCACATAAATTTTAACAATAAAATCTTATAATGGGCTCCGGTTGAGAACCACTACTTTTAATGATGATAAAATGTACGACAAACCAATCAGACACAAGAGATCAATATATCTGATTTTGCAATTGAAAGCAGTACATCAGCATAAGGACAGCCCAATGACTGAAAGCAGTATTTAAAAGAAATAACCAAAACATAAAAAGTGGATGACACACCGATGACAAAGATATGGATATACAATTATTGTTGTTAGAGCATTTGATAAAAGCTACAGTCTGTCTTGTCTGTCATCAAACTCCGAACAAAATGAAAGGGAAGCTTTAAATGTAGAGTCTAAAGGCCTTGTATGCTGACAGATGACAGATTTTTACATAAAGTTTTAATGGCTGATCATTATCAGAGTCGAGTTGAGAGATGCATGACATTAAAGAAATAGCATTACTGGAATTTTGTGATGAAGATAAACTGATGTGTAGTTGGTTTCAAATGGAGCCAAATTTAATTGCATACCATGCCAATGAAGTAAAATAATCAGACTGATAATATTTCTTTAAAAAAAAAAAGAAAAAGAGAAATGAAAAAAAATTCACCCAGCATTGATTGGTAAGGTCATGGGAAGTGAAGACACAACATTTCTGCAAAATAAAGAAGACCATCGTACACACACGAGTGTGTGTATGTTTACATATGCACCTGCAAAAGTAGCTTGCAATGATTCTACTGTCATTTCTCCTATTAACAGCTCATCCATTCACTGAGTGTCTTCAAAGAAATAAAGAGATTCTTACTTGAAAAGCAGTTGAGGATGAGCAACAGGAAAGGTACCCAGTAGTAAAACAAGGCCTCAGTAATATAAAAGCCTAACCCATGCTAGCACAGAAGAACATATAAAACTACTGGATTTATTACAATAACTTTTTTATATTTATTTTCCATAGCAAGTTGATCTTTAGAATGTAATGAAAGGTTCTTTCACAAATGATGAAAAATGTTTTATTTTACATATGAACATTTTAAAAGTAGATCGTTGCCAGTGCCGATGGACTGGCCCCTGTGCAGGTGACACGTAAAATACACCATTTCGAATGTGGCCGTTGACCGTTACCAACGTCGCCTCCCTGGCACGTGAAAAGACATTCAAGTGAGATTGTTGCCAGTGCCGCTGGACTGGCTCCTGTGCAGGTGGCATGTAAAATACACAATTTCGAGCGTGGCCGTCGCCAGTACCGCCTGACTGGCCCTCGTGCCAGTGGCACATAAAAGCACCCACTACACTCTCAGAGTGGTTGGCGTTAGGAAGGGCATCCAGCTGTAGAAACTCTGCCAAATCAGATTGGATCCTGGTGTCGCCTCCTGGTCCACCAGTCCTCAGTCAAATCGTCCAACCCATGCTAGCATGGAACGCGGACGTTAAACGACGATGATGATTTTAAAAATAGGCAGTTTTCATAAAATAATTGAAACCAAGTGATTTCAGGCCAGCGATTGTATCAAACAATCAGCAGAAAGTGACAAAACAAATGTATTTATTTTCAAACAGATTAAGTCGGATAAAGGCCAGAGATGTTTAGGATAGCCAGATTAGAAGATATTAGACAAAAACTAATACAAAAACAAAATAATTATGTAACACACCATAGGAGCTCTAAGTTAATTTTAAATGCTTAGCTATTAGTGTAATTTAAACCCTAAAATTATGTAAACTTATTTGCTTCGTGCTGTGTTAAGACTTCCATCCCTACTGCACACATACCAACAGATTAATTTTCAATGAATGAATGAATGAATAAATAAATAAATAAATATATTATATACACAGATTTATACAAACATGACTAGAGTTTGTAAGGCCTTGCCTTACTCCAGAGCTGAACTAGAGTCTCCTATATTGAAATCATGATCCTTTGACCCGAGATCCATATGCTCACTTTCTCATGTTTTTCTTATACAAAATTAATTAGCTTTTAAAGGTAACTAAGGGAGAGGACATTGAGGAAATTGCAAAAAATAAGATACAATTTTAAAAAAATTAAGCAGCCAAACAAGGAACTCACTGGAATGATAATGTCATTGCCATACCAAAGTAATTTAAGATGAACAGGATGCTTTATTTTATGTAGATTACTATGTCACTGTGCTGTGTTCAAATAAAGTCCGGATAACTTCAGTTTTATATCTCCACCCAACAAATCCAAAATAAAAGCAGACAAAATTATAAAGAGTACAACACAAAATGTACTGTGACCATAAATACATATTTATGCCAACTGGAGCATAGACATTCTAAATTATAAAAGTTGGCTTAGTTACTCTGAACTTTACTGTCAGTAAAACAGTTGGTTGCCTGAGAGAGCTCAACAGTTACTATTTTATGGCCCAAAACACTATTTGAATTGGGGTTACAAGTAGCTCTGGACTCAGTGCCAATTGCAGTAACTTGCATTACTGAAGAGTTAATGAAAAGAGAAAAAATTGCATCCATAAAGCTCTCTTTGTTATGATATTGCACAATTTTAAAAAGTTTGTAATCAATTGTATAGAACATACCAATTTGGTACACCCCCAACTTTTCATTCTTCACAGCTCTCTTCTTTACAGCAAGGCCTACGGCTGTCCTCTAGGAAACACTGGTCTGGTGTATTTCTTACAATAATCTTTACTAAAAACCAAAATGTCTCAGAAGAATATTTGCTGTTGTTCTACTGAATAAATAGCTAACTTGCAGAGTTGCTCTGGTGTCATAGTGTTAGCAAAGTATTCAAAGATAATTATAATTTTATAATTCAAAGTTAACAAACAAGACTAAAAAACAAAAAGGTCCAAGAGTCAACATTTAACTGGTAAGATGAAAAATGTTCTAATTTTGTTACAAGGCCAGTAATTCCGAAGGGGAGGGGAGCCAATTACATCAACCTCAGTGTTTGACTGGTACTCAATTTTATCAATTCTGAAAAGATGAAAGGCAAAGTCAACCTTGGTGGCATTTGAGCACAAAATACAAAGAGCCAGAAGAAATGCTAAGTATTTTGCCAGGTGTAGTAACGATTAATAAGTATGTTGTGAGAAGGTGGAATGCTAACACACATCGCAACAAAAACATGATGGATTAGTAAAAAAGATGCCATAGTGTTGGCTTGTATAGTAAGTGTTACAATACTAACACAGTGAGTGCATAACTAACTACATTCTAATTATTGAAAGTGTAGAGAGAAGGAATGAAATGTGATAGGTTTTCTAATCAATGATCAAAAGCCCATTGCAAGGAATTCTTGAAATTGCACCAAGATAGTAAATTACAGTTTAGTTTCAGCCATAACCAGTTATAGAAGAAGGTTTTTAACCCTCTGCCAGTCCAAAATATTTTCATAACTATTCTAAACATCCATGATTATTTTCAGACTTTTGGTTAGCCCTTGTTTCATACCTTCTCAGTAATATAAAGCTTTCCTAAGTCCCAAGTGGTTTTTTAAAAAGATCTACAAATGTATATCATAGTATGGATACCGGGGAAATATTTCCTGCGTATCACATGCGATACACAGGACAGGTAATGGGTTAAGAGATTTAAATATTCAGTGACTGCAGAAGACCTGGTCAGCGAAAAATAATTAAAATTACAAGGTATTGGGATGAAAATTGAGAAATGATGCTCAAGTAATCATTTAAAATGTATTTTTAAATGCTTACAGAAGAGGAATATATAAAGAATGTTTTAGCAAAACTTCAACAATATTATGAAGGAAAGGAGATATCAATAAGATATCTAACATAAATCTAAAACAGTTTCAACCGACAACATATCTAAGAACTAAATGAAACTGAGAACAAAGGAACCACAATGTGGCTGGATTGATATTCTAGAGATAGTTGCAAACAGTCTATCTTTAAAAAAAAGAAGCTAAGGGGTTAATTTACCCTTTTTAACATGGTAAAGTATAATGAGGGAGATTTAGCTACTGTTCCTACAAGCAAGAGTCTATACAGGGATACTATTGTTGGTACAATAACTTATGGGTATATTAAGCTAGTTTTCATACAAAAATTTCTTACATAAATCCAAGACAAAAATTTACTAATGTATCTCGTCATCCATAAGATAAAATTATTTGGTTGGGAATTAAATTTAAGTAATATTGTTAATCAGACAGGTTGATATTCAAAGGATTGGCCACTGCAAAACTTGCAAGAATGAATATTGTTCATTTAACGTCCGCTTTCCATGCTAGCATGGGTTGGACGATTTGACTGAGGACTGGTGAAACCAGATGGCTACACCAGGCTCCAATCTGATTTGGCAGAGTTTCTACAGCTCGATGCCCTTCCTAACACCAACCACTCCGAGAGTGTAGTGGGTGCTTTTACGTGCCACCGGCACGAAGGCCAGTCAGGCGGTACTGGCAACAGCCATGCTCAAAATGGTGTATTTTATGTGCCACCCGCACAAGAGCCAGTCCAGGGGCACTGGCAACGATCTCGCTAGAGGGAAAGAAAAAAAAAACTGATAAAAGTGTGATTAAAGATAATAACAAATATATGCTTCAATAATTCCAACAAATTTTTTTTCCTTTAGAACTTTTCACTGAATTACAAAGTTACAGTTTGATCTACAGATCAATGATTGAACTATAAACAACACAGATTTCAAATGGTTTGTTAGATAAACAAACAGGATATAAAGTACACACAATCCGTACAATCATGAATTCAGATATTCAGGCAAATGTGCCAATGCAAGAGATAAACATTTTATGCAATAATTTTAACAAAAATATCATGGATATTATTGTGCCCGCCTTTGAAAATTGGCACACCTTTTGAATTCTGACCAATAACCATAGAAATTACTTTAGCTGCCAAATATGCCTAACATTGCTAAGGCTATTTCCAGAAACAAATTTCTATGAAAAGAATAAAATAAAAAAAACCTTGAAGCATTTAAGCTCACCATTCCTTCCTGCACAGTTTAATTATTCGGACACTATATCACAATGAAAGAAACAAACTATCTGAGAATCCATTATTTCAGTAAATAGTTTTAATAATAGCTTAGCATGGAAATAATTGATGAGTTCACCAGTTGCTAACTGGAACAACTGGAGAAATATGACCCACACCATAGAAATCATTTTAGCTACCAAATATAGCAAATAATTGTAATATAATATTAAAAGGAGGACAGGCTCAAGGACATGGACATTGAAACCAATATAAATCCTGATTGGAAATCAATACTGGACAAAAATTAGAGTTGAGAAACAACTGTGAAACAAACAAACTATAGGGAATATTTTCCCCACTCACACTTTTTGTTTGTTTTGCTTCTGTCACTGGAATAAATCAACAACGCAATAGAAGCTAATTTTAGATTTAGTAAACAAAATTGACTTGATAGGTGATAAAAGACTATGTAAGCAGTAGATAAGGACAACTATCGAACGATGACAAATGGACCGACATTCAAGTAGAAAACAGATGTTACTACACAAGTGCTAAAATCCATTGTAACTAGTAAGATACATCTGAGCGATGCATCTGTGTTGTGTTTAGGTTTAAGTCAGTCCTGATTGGGTAGAACTAAAATCGAAAGGCATTGCAGCCACGACCATCATGTCTTTTTTTTAGAGACACTGTGCAATGGTGTCTTTTAACCCTTACTCAAGATAGCAAGGTGTAACTTGGAGGAATTAAGCTGCTATTTTTAGGTGGTTGAATGATCACATGGAGACATCCATCTTGGCTTGGTCCCCCCCCCCTCTGTGTTGTTAGCAGTAAAGAAAAATCAAAATAAAACGTTTTTTTCTTTAGGGTGGGGGTAGGGTTTACAGTTCTATATTTAAGAGATAAGGAATTATTTACATTTGACAGATATTTGTCCTCATCTTGTTTGTTCGATTCCTGGCAGTGACCTGAATAATAAACATCGAAAAAATACCTTAGGAATGAGAACCCAGGTTCGAAATTTCCCCAAGACACCTGATGAAGGCTGGAGGGTATGTCAGCTGAAACATTGTGTTAAGAACAAACAAGATGAGGACATATATCTGCCAAATGTAAATAATGTAAGAAAAAGATTACATAAAATTTTCGACACAGAATGAGGATCATCATAATGTGTCTTCCATGGTGGCTGGCATGGTTTAGATGACTCAGACAAGCCAGAGGACTAGTTCAAGCCCCAGCGTCTAATTTGGCATGGTTTCTACAGCTAGATGCCTCCCCTAACATAAACCTCTTTACAGTGTGAACTGGGTGCTTTCTTTTTTCCATAGCATCAGCATTTGTGAAACACAAAAAACAAAAAAAAAAACTGAGTTTAACCCCAATTTATTTTGTTTCTCAAAAGGTCATATTGCTAAAAATGAAACATTGATAAAAATAAAAAAACTATATACAAAGTCATGAGATACATCAAGAAATCATTCAATTTCAATTAACTACTCTTATTTTGACATCCAGTTTTGCCTGATGTTGTTAATGCCTTTGATTTATCTACTCAACCACAACTGGCGACAAACACAAAAACTAGCTGCTGGGTAAGTATTTTTTTCGTTTTTAAAAAAAATAGCACCAGTAAACATGTTTGACTGGATCCAAGTCAAACGTGTTTGTCCTGTTAGTCATGTGACATTTCAGAAACAGTTGTGTTTCAGTTATTTTAAATTGTATTATTATAACAATATGCCACTAAGAGAAACCAGATGAAATTGAACTGACGAAGAGTACAGTATATACGATCACATGACTTGCAGTAAAATCTGCCTTGGATCGGACCTATGATCTTATAAACAGAAAAGGGCAAACATTAGACAACGTCATTCAAGAAGTACTGCTGTATTTTTTTTGTTGTTGGTTTCTCAGGACAATGGTTTGCTGGACTATGGCCATGTTTGAAGCAATGTCTTCAAGAGTTATAGACAATTGTAATGACACCGGTACTTAGACTGGTACTTCTTTCGTTGATCTTTATTGAATAGATAAAGCTTGCTTTTTAAAGTAAGGTGAAGACACCAGTTTCATACAAGGATGCCTTCCACTCACAATGCATTAGTCAACAGTAGAAGAGACTTGGTCAAATACTCTATTTCGGTGGTGGTAGGAGTGAGAAATCAAGAAGAGACCATTCCTCTCCATGCTATATCCAAAGGGGTTGAACCTGGCATTGAGGCCAGGTGAAATTTTACAGTGTTGTTCATACACTGATTATGCTGCTTTGAGACCCAGGTCAGCCCTTACTAAATAGATCCATAATCAAAAGCTCTCCATCAATAACCACCCTGTCCTACTGAGCATCTTAGACTATATTATTCAATAGTAATTTGAAGGATATTGAGCTGCCATTTCTAGCAAACTGACAGGCCATATAGAGCAGTCATATGCAACCTGTGACCTGCAGGACTTTCTGAATGGCATACCCAACAAAATATTACTTTGAATTTTTTTGTTTAGTAATGCAGTCCACTTGATGCAGAGCAATGTCTCATGCAGCCTGCTTCTCAAAAGATGTTACTCATTCATACCCAGTATAAAGATTCCAACACCACTTTAAGCTAAGAGCACCACTGGGCCCTTTGAAAACTGAAGTGTCTTGATTCCAACCACAACACACCACCAAAACATGAACCAATGACCTTTCATTTAGGGGTCCCAGTTACCCTATTTATTCAGTAAAACTGCACCACTGAAACATAATATTGAAAAAGGAGAAATGGTAAACACCGTGATTGGCTCTGAATTCGGAAGATTTAAAATAACAACTTAGAGTTTACTGATCTTAAGAGGGTATTCAAATAACTGAAGCACAAGGAGAGCACACATATGGTTTGGGCGTTTTTCTCTGTCTCTCCTCATCCATAACTTTACATTAAACCTGCTTAAAAAAATACTTTTGAATGTTTATTATACATACACAAATATATATACACATAAAAATATACTAACATACACAGCAAAGAAACACCCCCTAAAACTTACACACACACACACACACACACAAACAATATTTTGACAAGAGTGAAGATGGATTAACCCTTTTGCTACAAATTCCTTACACTGGCTTGATGAAAAATCCTCATTTTAAACTACTTGTATTTCTGTTAAAACCTTCCAACAGTTTTATCTTCAGAAATCTTCCAAATGTTAGGTTTCAAAAACTAGCTTCATAACGAAATGTTGCACTAAAAATCACTCCAAATTCTTCATTACATTCAAAATTAATTGAAATGCATAATAGGTAAGTGTGTTTCATTACATTAAAGTTTTAGGGTTCCTTAACTTACTCATAGAAGCATTAGTCATTTAGCCCCAGGTTAGCCTGACACAGCAGTACAATGACCAAAGATATTTTACCTGTGATCATCTCTTATTTTGATAGTATTTAGGACTGCATTATCCAAAGTGTCCTTTTTATGACAGAAGAGCGCAATTTGAGGAAGATTCAGATGCCATTATTAACAAGTTGAGTAACCACACAGGCTGCTTCACCTTCATTCCAAACCAAGTCAACTTGCAACAAGCACACCAGTCAATATGTGCATTCCAGTTACAAGTCCACCGAGTCACATGCAGCGTATGCACAGTCCAGTCACATGTGGCACATGCACACTCTAGCCACAAGCCCACCCAGTCACAAGAACACTTACTAATAAATGCCACAGGTGGCCTATCGCTGTCTTTTACTCTTAGATACAAAAACCTCAAATTTATACGCAACAATTTAAAAAATAGAATCTGTTTATTTTAATTAATGTCTTAGTATTGATTATAAACTAAATAAATCCGAATATGTCAATGTGTTAAACCTTAATGAATAGTCTCGTTATTGGACATAAAATAAATAAATGCTTTCAGAACACTTCATAATAACACACTATAATAGCATAGTGTCACTAGAAATACTTCTGTAATCCAATCTTAAAACACTATTTCACACTGATTTCAAACACACACACACACACACTTATCTGTTTGAATGTTTATAATGAAGTCCTTGTTTTGTGTTGGTGATTAAATATTTGCTTTTGGTACTAATCATCTTACCAGTCACCCAATGGAACCAAGTAGATTTATGAAAACTTAATTTTGGAAACTTAATATTCTTTGATGATTTTTTTTCTTTTAGGCAAAAAATTTGTTTTACTTTTTACTCAGAGGAGGAAGAGCAGCATTTGTGACCTTTTACCAGGGTCACATAAATTGGTGGGAGGAAAGAGGAGGAAACTTCAACCCTCAGCCATGTTCTAAATATTTGCAACAGTAAGGAGTGGGTGACTTCATGAAATCACAGAATAGTCCAGCCAATAGGCCACCACAGTTTTCTGTTGACACAATTTCATTGATAAACTTAGGGCGACATGAGACTACGGTAGAATAAGGCCCCAAGGTGCCAAACTGAGATGAATTTGGAATCCAATGACTGCAAATGCAACACACACTACTACTTGCTTGCAACTTAGCATCCAAAGTTTATGTTTGAATAACAACAAAAACCTCACGCTCATTCACCCTCAAAATATGCTAAGAAACATAAATGGGATAACATCTGACAACTAACCAAGTCTTAGTTTTAGAACTGTATTACATACACTTGGACTGATTCAATCAACCCTTTGATTAAAAAAATTCCCTGTAGCACTTAGCTACATTCTATGATTAAACTTTTTATCATTTAAACTGGACATATTCAGCCAATATATTCTACTAGTTTTATGCTCAAACTGGCCAAATCTGGTCTCTCACACCAACCTACAATGTCATTCTAAAAATTAACAGTTAGCTCATCAAAATCTTGAAACTACAAAATAATGTATAATTAGTTAAAAACAATAAGAATAAATATAACGATTGATGGAGAAATCTAAATGCTAAAGGGTTAAATTCACCTGGACTCCCTGTGTATTTCATCTTTTCAAGACTAATAAAATGTACTGAAGCTCACTCAACTACTATGTTCAGCTTGTGCCACAGCTGAAAATATACTTTGAAATTGAGGACAATGTCTACAAAATCTGAAATTGAATTGATAAAATTATGAAGGCCATTACAAAAGCCACTTCTTTCAGGCAGATGTTAAGAGAGGTGTTGGGGGAAAACTTCAATGGTCAATAAAAGCAAATCACAACAACGAGCAGTTTGTTTCTATAAAAAGTAGTCCAGTTTGTTTCTATAAAAAGTAGTCCGAGAGCACAAGTGATATGTAGTTTTGACTTTGCCCAGTTGTATAATGAAGTTGAAAGAAATATTTCAACACTGAAGATAAAATTTTTTTTATCCCAATGCAATTAGTAATCTGAGCTTGTCAACATAATGGTAGTGTTGGACTTAATTCTATGTTTAGATCTAATACAGGTTAATTTAACCTTTTCATCTGTAAAAGGAAAACAAGAGTGGAAGAACACATACAATATACTAGGGTAAAAAAAAATCAAAACCAACACTTGGGATAGAAAAGAGATAAGGGTTAAGTCCAACACCAATAAACATACGATCTTGCACATCATTCGATTCCTTCATCATTTCTTCAGTGAAGGCCATGCTTTATCAGTGTCAGGAACTGGATGTCCTGTATTGGTCATAAAATTGGAAATATTAGCAATTAAAGTTTTCTTTACTTAATTAAACTATCATATCCAAATGCTCTGTTGATAATTACATTTCTTAATGTTGAATTCATTGGGTGAGTTTCAAACAGATCTCTAGCTAACTAATTGGGTTCTCTCAGAATGCAAACAAGGGTTAGATAATAACAACAATGCAGTCATAAGTCTGGCTACAGATTAAGGATTAAGAAGAGGGTAAAAATCTTAAGAGGGGAATAGTTTTCTTTTTCATAATATAGAAGAAAATCCAAGGCGCCAAAAATATCAAGAGATATCTGTTTCAGCTTAGTCTTAAGTGGGGAAAATGATAATGTCTGTGTTCTGAAGAAATAACTTGAATGATATCACCTTTAGTTCTCATGTGCACCATTTATAAACATGAAGCATAAGGCACTAATTAGCAACACATTATTTTACAGGACTAGGGTAAAAGATTTCTGAAAGAATCTGTGTATACGTAAGTGTGTGTGTGTGTGTGTGTGTGTGTGTGTGTGTGTGTGTGTGTGTGTGTGTGTGTGTGTG
>NC_069005.1:29567930-29580107 GCF_001194135.2 Octopus bimaculoides
TGTTCCATTTGAGTGCACTATGTTCCATTTGAGTGCACTATGTTCCATTTGAGTGCACTATGTTCCATTTGAGTGCACTATGTTCCATTTGAGTGCACTATGTTCCATTTGAGTGCACTATGTTCCATTTGAGTGCAGTATGTTCCAAGCATTCAGACAAGTTCTCCAGCTTCTCTACCCATAGTTTCGCTACAGATGTTTAACCCTTTAGCATTCAGGTTACTGTCAAATGTAATGCTTATTTATTAACATTGTTTTGAATTAATCATGCATTATGGCATAGCTTTGAGATTTCAATGTGATCATTTTTCAGACTGACATTGTAGAGTACAAGTGAGAGGCTGAATCCAGCTGGCTTGAACATAAAACAGGAATATTTGGCCCTGATATGACTGATTTAAATGAAGAGTTACATTGGGCTACATCGATTCTGTTAGGAAAGATCTGCAAAAGCCATAGGCAGCACCACTCGTAACTTAAAGTTGAAAAAAATCTGCAATGTCAATTTTACCTTTTATCATTCTAGAATAGATTGGAATACAGTCAAATAGTAGGGTTGGTTTAATCAATTGCAGACATAACTCTGCAGACATAACTCTGGGCTAGTGCTTATGTTTTATCAGCAGCAAAATCCACAAAGCTAAGACCTTTGTACATTTTGCTGAAAGACAAAACATACTAGTAACTTATAATCGACCACCCAACTTCACTACCAATTAATTATGCTATACAGGCAAGTGAATATTAAGTCACTGACTTGGCCATACAACCAGCTATTTGAGTTTAATAATAATAACTGTTTTGTTTTCTATCAATAACGAATGTGTCACATATGGTCCACAGCATCTAAAGTGGAGATTTGTTTGAGAAAAAAAAGTCATATCTACATTAATAGGTTGACTAAATAACAGACCTACATAAACTTTAGAATAAAAAAAAAATGATAAGATGGTCATTGTTGGAACACTCTATCAGGACTAACTAAACAACAAATCAACATTGGTGGAGGAGACAAACATGTAAAGACACACACACACACACACACACACACAATAGGCTTCTTTCAGTTTCCCCCTACCATATCTACTCACAAGGCTTTGGTCGACCTAAGGCTATAACAGAAGGCACTTACCGAAGGTGTCACACAACAGGACTGAACCTAGAACCATGTGGTTGGGAAGTAAACTTCTTACCACACAGGCAATTATTCTTAGAGTAAGAGAAAGAAAAAAAGGAGGAAACAACATACCAAGAATTAAATCTACCCATAATCTATCTTACAAGAGACCAAACGAGTGTGAAGTGCTAATTATAATAACAGCTAGTTATATACAAATAAGTTATAACACAGAAGTTACCATGAAAAAATCTCTCTCAAATTACATGCCCTACTGATCAGAGCTGACCGCGTGCTTAACAACAAAAAGGTGCATTACTCCAAGTCTGCCCACCTCTACAGTATCAATTTAAACATACAAAGTGGAATTTGGAATATTCTCCTTTTTCTATATAATATTCAGCTTACTCCATAATCAGCTGGTTAGATCTGGCTTGATCCTCGAGGAGAGAAACATATACACACACACAACTTGTCTTCCATTATAAAAACAAACCCAATGAAATACAGATGCAGTGTGTTGAAACCTATTTTAAACTCTAACATATAAAAACCTATTATAGACCATAAACAAATGATCCCACCGCCCCACTAAACGCTTTGTGCAAAGCTGAAAGTTGAACAAAGAAAGCTGTGTCATTGAAATATAATTTCTCTTAACTTGAAGTGTATGTATTGGCAGCAAGGACTTCCATTGTTTATGAAATAAATTCCATTTCAAATGCCCATGATGTTGTCTGTTGCTTTATTATACTGGGGAAATACAATTCATTCACAACCAACAGGAACTCTGGGTTCAATCAACCTCAATACTAACTACAACATCAATTGGTAAAAATGTGTGTGTGCATGTGTGAATGATGGTTAAGCATCATCATCATTTAACATTCATTTTCCATGCTGGTGTTGGTTAGATGGTTTGACAGGAGATGGTAAGTTGGAGAGTTGTATGAGACTCCAGCCTGTTTTGGCTTGGTTTCTACAACTGGGTGCCCTTTCTAATGCCAACCACTTTATGTAGTGTACTGTGTGCTTTTCATGTGCCATCACATGTGTGTGTGTGTGTGTGTGTGTGTGTGTGTGTGTGTGTGTGTGTGTGTGTGTGTGTGTGTGTGTGTGTGTGTGTGTGTGTGTGTGTGTGTGTGTGTGTGCGCACACCCTTGTGTTGATAGCATGTGCTGACTGTAAACGAGTGCCACTGTCATTCAAGTGGTGTTGCTCTTTCCTAATGTCTGGTCATGGGGAACAAGAAGGGTTGGGAACAAGAAGAGTTGGCAACAAGAAGGGCATCTGGCCATAGAAAATCTGCCTCATCAAATTCTATCTGGCCCTTGCAAGCATGGAAAAAAAAAAAGGACATTAAACAAATATACATTATATTACATACACAATACCATACTGCGTGTACTACATTATAACTAGAAATTCAACTATTATCAAATCTAAACTGCTTCCATCAACAATGGCTTCTGCTCCCTTGTATATCCTCTCCTCTCGTGCTCACCTGGCATGTCTGCAAAGGGTATGGACATTGCTTCTCTTCTGGTTAACTATTAAATAAAAAACACTCCAGAAAATACCACTGCTATCATGTTGGTCTTGAGTGGTTCACTATGCTAAGTACTAACACCAGACCCTCGACTCCCTCAACAAATATCCTAAGATCTTGAGGTTGATTGTCAGTTGCATTAATTTCACACGTTTAAGAGGAGCAACAAAAGGTCAAGGTTTGACTAATATACAAAAACATGAATTAGGTTAGAATGTTAATTAAGAAAGGAATTTCTATTTCCATAAAACAATTAGCAAGACAACTAAAATGTCATTAATTCCAGAAGACTTTTTGTTAATGAATTACTAGTTCTCTGTCAAAACAATCACAATAAGAAGAATGACACAAATTGACACACTAATGAAAAAAGTAAAAAAAAAAAAAAAAAATTAAAAGATTAATAAAAATATGACATTAATAAACCATATCCTTCATAAATTAACATTGATAAAAAAAATTTAAAAATACTAAAAGGTTTCTTCAGAATGGAAAATATCTAAGAAAGGTTTCTGGTTCTATTCTTTAAAAAAAAAAACAAACAAACAAAAACAGGCAGTGCTGTTAAATGTATGGAATATTGCTAATAGAAGCAGGAGCGTACACATATGAGCGTGTGTGTGTGTGTGTGTGTCTAATAGCACATGAGGAATATCAATGATGGCAACAAAACTAGCAGGAGCAGGCAGGCAGCAACAGTGTTTGGAATCAGTTGAAACGATGAATTGGCAGCCATCCACTCCTTGACATTGGCATTCAAAGACTAGGTAAAACGCTAGTAAAACAAACAGCTTCATTCACAGAGTTCATTATTTTAACATGTACAAGAAATAAATTTACCAATATTGTGTTCGCAACATTATTTTTTCAAGTAGCTGCCATAAAATTCTCTGCTTTTCATTTGCAGCAGCAGCAACAATGAAAAATGAAAGCATTAAAAACAAGCAAAAAAACAAAAGTGATGCATTCTTAATTAGCTGCGTTCAGTTACCTAGGTACAAAGGATGATCTGGGGGTATGAAGATTAAACCAGCAACTGCAGTTGTTGCAGATTTGGGGTCAATAACACCAGCACAAGGACACCGATATCGCAGGAAGGGTCAGTTGGATTAGTAAACAACTCTACTGCTGCAAGTGTGTGCCTTATATAGTCAGGCCTGTTAGAAACAGCAGCTAAATCTGTCTCAAATCACACTATCACCGAAGATAGGAAAACACATGGGTAATCTAGTTCTAGTCCTGCATGCCCCTAACACTATCACCACGGCAAGACTATTTTTGATCGTAGGTCTGCTAAGATTAGGGCTGATTTGGAAGTACATAAACAATAACAAATGGGGCTTTATTTTAGTGGCCCTTGGAAGGATGAAAGGCAGCAAAATTATCCATCCTAGCACATGAATAATTAATACTGTCAAGCATTTTTCTCTGATGTCCCAAGGAATACACTGAAGCATCATACTGAATATTAAGGGCCCAGTCTAATCTTTTTATCTACATTATGATACTTGTAAAGATAGGAAAATATAATTCTAATACCAGAAGCTGACAAGTTATCGAAAAATAGATTAAAAAGGTAAGCAGAAGAATCGGTAGAGCATCAGATAAACACCTAATAGATTGGAAAGGGACATGACAAAATATCAAATTCTGTAGGTGTGGCTGTGGGGCTAAAAAGTTCATTTCTCAATCATGCAGTCCAGAGTTCAATCCCACTACCTGGCAGCTGGGGCAGGTGTCTTCTACCATAGCCTCAGGCTGACTAATACCATTTAGCAGTAGGTAAATGGAAACTATGGAAACTACACAGAATCCCATAGACTACGTATAAGTGTATTTTTTTGCTTGAAACAATGCAAACACTGGCAGGAATCTCTTGGAATGCATTTATTTAAAGACCGTCCATTGCTCCTGCCATTGACTGGGCTGGTAGAAGCCACGAATTGTAATAAAACTAAATAATCTTGTTTAGACTTATTTTCCTTCACCCTTTCCAGGCCAATAAAATATGGAGCAGTCTATGTACTGGAGTTGATGTAATCAAACATACCCTAGAAGTGGTATCACAGAATAACAAAACTAATAAAGCAAAGAATGAAAAAAAAAAAAACCCAAAAAACCTTTATCATGGCTGCATGGTTAAGATGTTCGCTTGACAACTACATGGTCTTGGGTTCAATCACACATGACTCTTTGGACAAGCGTTGTCTTCTATAGCTTCAGGACAACCAATGTCAAGTAAGTGAAATTGGCAAATGGAAACAGTGTGGAAGGTCATTATATATGAACATGTGAATGTTTGGATGTATGTGCTTGTGTGCATTTGTTTTTATGCTTGGCACCATTTTGAAAAAGCAGTGGTAAATATGAATTGCTAAAATAAGTACCAGACAGTACGGAGATCATTATGAACAACTAAAACTCTTTGAAGTAGTACCCCAGCACGATCACAGTCTAACCAATGAAACCAGCAGAAGAGTATGAATGAGACACAAGAGAAAATAAAACCTTAGATTAAAAAGTGAAAAATAAGTAGAGCTAATGGTGAAATGATTTCACTGAAACAATCCCAAAAGAGCATAAACTCTTTACTCCTTTTCTTTCTCGGTAACAAAATTCTATTATTAAGAAATAGAATTACTTGAACATTGTGAATAATAGTGAAATCGGAGCCTTTGAAAAAGTGGAAGTTATGACATCAATAACAGACACAGTTACACCAGAACAATAAGTTGTACTCTTACAGTGAAAATATTTGATTGTACGATAGGAGGAAAGAACAATTTTCTATTATTGAGTATCAAAATGGATCCAGTAACAATCAAAAATTTAAAACCACTGATTGTTTTTTTGTTTTTTTTTGTGCATTATCTCTATAGTTTCTTTTCAACAGTTCCAGAAAATTGACTGCTTTTGATGAAGCAATGTCTTAACCCTTTAGCGTTCTGGTTAGCTTTGAGATTTCAATGATGTGATTGCATAGGACAGATCTTGCTGGTTTGAACGTAAAGAATATTTTGGTTGGATATGGCTGCCTTAAATGCTAATATGTTAAAGATTCATGCATACCAACATTACACAACCAGAGGCATAAGTTCACTTAATTTCTTCCAAGCTTTTGCACATCCTTCAACATTTAATGGTCATGCTTCACTATTATACAGTACAGCACTTAGTACACAATCTACAATTCACTCAAAGAGAGAGAGACTTAACAGCAAAGATAATAGTTCCTTGAACTTGTTCGAAACCATTCTCAATCTGGCTAGTATACTTTCAGAACACCTTTCTCTATTACTAATTAAGTCACCTAGAGAAATGAAGCCATCAATTACTTCTAAAGAGTTCTCCAAGAGTTTATCTTACATTCCGAGTTCAAACTCCGTTGGTTGACTTTGCCTTTCATCCTTCCGGTGTCAATAAAATAAGTAGCAGTTGAGTGCTGGTGTCAATGTGATCAACTTACCCACTTCTCTGAAATTACTGGTCTTATGCCAAAATTGAATCAGTCCCAATTTTAATTATCTAAACAGTAGTTTAAGTCAATCAAAATACAATTTTTTTAAATTGAAAATATGCCCAGTTATTATAAATAAAAACACAAAGTAAGATTCTATACCCCAATAATTTTATATATGTTTTGGGAAGTTAGCTTCAAGTTTTTACAATGTTCTTTTTCTCCATTAATTTATTAAGAAAAGACTTCTTTTCAACCAAGTCGTGTCAATCTCAGAAAATTTTCACAAATCTCAATCAATGACACTTGTAGAACTTGTCTATCCAGTTTTATGGCATATATACTACTTTCTTCTTAATTCTATGGCATTAAAAAAAAAAAAAAAGAAATCAATAGACAAAATTACTAATCCGAAACCAAACCTGTACTTTCTTTTTAAACATGCTCTAAGAATATTTTATGTGTCAATGCAAAGATATTAGTTCTCCTGGTTAAACTTCTTATGCAGCATATTTAACAATGGCATTTTTCAATTTACAGGAGTTACAATCTGGATTTCATTGTATTGACCCTTTTGACACCAGCTGGCTTGTGACCGTTTTTCATTCAACAACGCAAGCCTCCTGTTTTACCCTTTAGCACTCAGATTACTCTTATACGTAATATCTTCATCATCATCATCGTTTAATATCTGCTTTCCATGCTGACATGGATTGGATGGTTTGACATGGAGCTGTCCAAACTTCAGCTGACTGTTGAGGAATAGTTTCTATTGCTGGATGTCCTTCCTAATGCTATATATATATATATATATATATATAGCTTCTAGAGGCCATCAGCTGCTCTGTGTAATTCTTCAATCTGATAATAACCAGACCAGCTTACCATCTTGAAAAGGAAAGGGAGAACATTAATATGGTCCTAAATATGTATTGCTCACAAGGATAAAATACTTATAGCTGGAACAGCTTAGTGGTCTACTCAATCATGGACAACCTAGGGCTAAACACAGCTGAAACCAAAGCAGGAAAGCACTTGTCCAATGCTATAATAAAGTAATACAGCCATTTTATGTTCATATGAATTTAGCCTGTCTGAATCTTGTAAAGTTTGAATTAACCCAAATCTTCAATGGTCTACCCTTGCTATTACAGACTGTCACCAACTTAACGGAAACCATTTACTATAGTATTCAATTCGTTCAGACTGTTGACAAATACTTTTCTGAAAGAGGGTAAGAAAAGATATTTACCACAGACAAGATACAAAACAGCTTCACGACAGAGTGTTTATTTAGACGACACCAATGTATGTAATTCGTAGAAAATAATTCAAGCAATCAAATGGAAATTAAGCTCAGGAATGTAAATAAGCTAGAGGTAATTATGAAACTACTTTTCACAGAACAAAATTTAGAGAGAGAGAAAGAGAGCTACAAGATACATTTAAAAATGTTTCCGTCACCTCACCAAGCCAACCTTGCCTTCCAAACGTCCTATTTATTTGCTGCTATCCAATGTAATAACAGCTGTAAATGTTTTCTAGATACACATTTTTATGAAATTAAACAAAGAAAAAGAATGAGATGGTGCTTTAATAAACAAACCATTGCCTGTTCTCAAATAAACAAAAGCCACAATTAACAAAATAATTAAAAACAATTAAGTAAATTACACACAATCTTTGGTATGTCTATCCAATAATTATTTGAAACGGTTTCGTTATTTTCAGTTTAAAAGAATATTAAAATAAATAAATGCTAGACTACAAATATGATTTCAATGTTGATACTAAATTCAATTTTGCCAAAGTTTTTATCATCACCATCAATTTTTAAAAATGTTAATTGGCCTCTGGAATAAAGCATTTAAATGAAACACTTGCAAGAGGAAATGCTTCATCAAAAGTCAACCGACTTGTTGCTACCTAATTGCATCTATACACAGTTCTTATTTCTTATTTCTTTATTGCCCACAAGGGGCTAAACATAGAGGGGACAAACAAGGACAGACAGTGCATAACGACCGCAGTGCGTAACTGGTACTTAATTTATCGACCCTGAAAGGATGAAAGGCAAAGTCGACCTCGGCGGAATTTGAACTCAGAACGTAACAGCAGACAAAATACTGCTAAGCATTTCGCCCGGCGTGCTAACGTTTCTGCCAGCTCGCTGCCTAATCTATACACAGTTCTGTCAAACAATACATGTAATAATATAGTGCTGTAAATAACCAATAAGATACACAGCATTGATTAATCAAAGCTATTATTAAACAGGTTATTGGTAACATACTTTTCTCAGAGATGATGAAATGTTTGACAATCAGAGAAAAAAAAAAAAGGTCTTGCTCCTCAGGGCCAAACACAATGCTTTTCATAGCAAGATATGACCACAAGACTCCATTTTGTCATTTAAATAACTGCTGCCAATCTCCTGGATCTTTAATTATAATTTTGGCACAAGGCCAGCAGTTTTTTCAGAGAAAGGAGTAAGTTGATTATTCAAGCCTAGTATGTGACTGGTACTTTACTGACCACACCGAAAGGATAAACGGCAAAGTCAACCTTACAGAATTTGAAATTCGAACTTACAGAGCCAGAAGAAATACTAAACATTTTGCTCATCACACTAATGATTCTACCAGCTCACCATTTTTCCTTGGCTGATAACTAAAAACAATATTGCAGTCATAGTTGACGTAAGCATTACTTTGCTTAGAGATTCAGTTGCAAGGCTTACAACAGAGTATAAATTCCTGATCTAGAAAACCCCTGTTTCCATATCCACTCAATTTTCTTTTATGTCAGTAAAATATTATGAATACAGTGAAAAACCATGACAAACTGAGCAGAGGGCGTCAACTGGAGATGCACTCAACAATGTGTGATCTGAAGTCTCTGATAAGGACCACTCAGAAGCTGGAGATGGCTTACACAGAAACTGTGCATGTTTATTCCATTACTTTGTTATAAGATAGGATGCCTTTGTGTATGGTTTCGGAAGAAGATATCTGCAAAGATTAGATTAAGTCAACTGGAGATGCACTCAATAATCTGTGATCCCTATCAGTGAATTCAGATGGGTTGGAGGGAGATTGTGTGTTTATCCCATTAGCTTATGATGCCTTCATGTAAGTTTTCAGCACAAGGTAATTTGCGAGGAATAAAGTAACCCCACCACACTTGACATTGTACTAGAGGTCTTGCAAACAACTTACACATGCATAACGCCACCACTTGAAAGTTCCGCATACCAGAAGCCAAGAAGTGTATGGGGTCATCAGGAGAGAATGTGCGCCGTTTTGGGGCCTACCTATCGACAGCATCATTGCACACTAGCCCTGCTTGTGGAATCCACAACTCCTCCATACGATTAGAGCAGAATCCCTTATACACACACACACAAGGTTTTCAGCCAGTTAACAGAGCATCTTTTGGCCAAATGGAAAGGGACAACACATTGCTTACCTTTTTTCCTTCTCTGATAGCAGACTGTTAATCTGGCTTCTACACACGGCTTCTAACACATACTAAGAGCACACGAGCAACACACATCGTTGTCATTGTCACTACGATTACTGCTAAGTGTGTGTGTGTGTGCATATGATGGACTCTACTGTATGAACATTCAGCTTTTGCCGAACAACCTACATAAATGATTTGTTCACAGTGATCAAATGTTTGTGCCGCACATTAACTCTCTCTCTCAAACTGACATTGTCCGAACAGGTGAACTGTGTGTCAGTTGTTGAAATGATAGCAGAGCAACGCGACATGGAGTGTTTTGCTCAAGAACACAACGCACCACTCGGTCTAGGAATTGAAATCACGATCACCAGAGGAGTGCAACACCCTAACCACTGGGCCAGGCGCCCTCATATACGCAAACACACAGTTACATTTATCCAACACAAAATTCAGCTTTAAAATTCAATATCTGTCAGACAAATTACTTCAATTTCACATTTATCTCCATATGTTGTTACTGCCTACACGTCTTAAGCTTTAGGGCTCACACCTTTTCAACCTATGAAATCACATGACCACCTTCTGACACAAACAAACAAGAAACAATACAAATATTTTTCATCATCCTGAAGCATTGTTCATTTGGGTATGTGTGGGTGCCAACAAAACCAACCATTTAGACTTCAATTGGAAGAGTTCCTCTTCACAAAAGACAATGAATAGAAATCCAGAGCTTGGTGTAACTTTTTTAAAGACTTAATAGATTGATCAGAACAGTTAATTTAGAAACAAACGATAAAAAAAAAAAAAAATTTCATACATTATTATTATTATTATTATTCCCATCATTATCAGCATTGTGCTAATATTTGTTAGATATAAACCTGCAAGCTGTTCTTTCTATAGTTTTCTTCCTATTCTCTAAAACTGTCTCTATACAGGTACTTTACCAGCTAGAAACATCAGCCAAAACTCCCTCAAGAAAACTATTGCTAATAAAGGAAAAAAAAAAACATTAGTCCAAAATAAACTAAATTTGATAAAAGATAGGATGGTAACATCAGGAATAGTTTTAATTATAGCTCAGCCCAATCAGGGCTTATCTACAACAGAATCAATCTAAAAATGGCAAATATTACTATATAGGATGGGCATAGGCAGAACACTTTTGAACAGGGCTGACCTGGGTCTAAACAACAGCCCTTAAGACCAGTGGTTGTGAACCGCTTTGGAGCCCAGAGCTCCTGCCCTTTCATCAAATGACCCCTACCCATGGTTTGCAAAGAAAAGGAAAGAAAAAAACAACTTCGCCCAGTGGTTTATTATCCATATATTCTTATTATCCATATATTCCCATCCAGCATATGCCACTACATATTTTCATGGAGTGAAGCTGCTTGTGTTACATTTTCTTTTATGGAAATTGCAAAAAGGAAAGGGCTCGCATAACAAAATTATATTGGACCCAAGTGCATCACCAGTTGTTTCTGCTCCTTAATCCCGATAAATATTTTAAACAAGTATAAAGTATTGTATTTCTAAACAAAAATCATAACACCTCTAAACACCCTGCACCACTCATGGGGGCCTTCTTGCAAGCTCACAAAACCCCCAAGAGGGTGGTTTTGTCCAAGTAATGAATTACTGCCTTTGACTAACAGTCAAAAGGGTAACACTGCATGGTCCCTAACCATACTTTTTTTTTTTTACCTATGGATCCCTTTGATTCCTGTTTTACTGAGATGGACCCTCATAGTCATTTGATATTTTTTTTAAATCCCATTGTATTCTTATAAATATTAGCATTTAGACCCCTTGAGGCTCCATATAAGATTTTGTTGTTAGAATTGATGTGCAATAAACTGGTTATACTTTTGATGTGCATAATATTTTTTTATTTGATTGCTAATATTAAAATATAACATTATATGAAAAGCTATAATCTGGAGTGGCCTGATACAATGGTCTCAAATGCTTGAAGTAAGCAAAACTTCGGTATTTTACTTATCAGATTCTACATGTAAACAATCTTTGGATAGATTCGTTCAAGTGGATAAGGTATATTTCAAAGAATAAGTTCAAACTTTGAGTAAAGAAACAAGAGAGAGACCTTCAAAGACATATTTTGCACTCAACTATTCCTCTCCCCCACTACACACACAATTTAATGGGTTTTTTTTTTTTACATTTGGCAAACACACACACATTATATATATATATATATATCTCAGTTTATATATATAAACTGAATCTCATATGAAGCCTGATCTTTTAATGCTAATTTCTCTTCCCTTTTCTTAAAGAACAGCTGACAGCAGACTGATGCAAATTGATACATGTTAAGTAAATATTCAACTCATCCAGCAAACTTGCACCAATAAATAAACGTGAACCAAAATAGAAAGTCTTGCGTTTGGTTTGAATTGCAGTATATGTTTTGGTTAGGTAAATCAAGTTACATATATTGACGACAGATTTCTTATAGCAGAGGGATTTTCCATATGTATTATGTATACATATGTTTACGAATTTCTGCTGCAAGAATCATTATATATATATAAATATATATATATATATATATATATA
>NC_069005.1:29580269-29581574 GCF_001194135.2 Octopus bimaculoides
TATATATATAATACATACATACACACGCACATGAGTGTGTGTGTGTAAATCTAACGAAATAGCTAAGTGCCTCACAAGATAAAACGAATATAATGCAGCAGAGAGAAACTTCTTCAATGCTACAAAAATATATAGATTACATTAAAAAAACAATCCTAGCCTTTAAAACGACTCTGCAGAACTTAGTAATCCTATCAAACCAAACTGCTAGATGGAAAAAAATATCCCCGATTTAAACAATCGAGATTTGAAAATCCTGAAGTTGAACCAGAATTTTTCCCATGACAGTCTCTCTACAAACACTAAAAAGGGATTTATTGTTCATAGTACACATACACACTAAATTCTAAATAGGCGACTACCGCCTCCTTGATCAGCAGTTTTCCACAACGCGAGAGGAAGTTAGGATACATAAATATTCCAGCTGACCTACAAGACGACATTACGAATAAAAAAGAAATGTACATTAAAAAGAGGGTGTGTTCACAAATGACAACCGCTTTTTTTTTTGTTTTTTTTTACTCGTTAATAAAGATTGTTCCCTCCCCACCACCACCTTTATACAAAAATCATAATAGAATGAGCGTTAATTTTTTTGTAATTATCGTAAAAATAAATTAAGAGGGCAAAATAAACTCTTAAATTAACTGACGTCTGAAAGAAGACAATCAAGATAACATCTTTGGTTGCGTCTGATTTTTTATTTTAGCTGTGTGTATGTGTGTGTGAGTGTGTGTGAATAAAAGGAAGCGAGAACAATATAATGCAGTTAAACAATGAGACATTAAAAGCTGAATGTTTCAATGTCGAAGAAAAAAACCATGGGATGGTGAGATAGGGTCACCGCTCGCTTCAGATGACAGAGACTGTAGAACGAGGTGTGTACATGAGTGTGCGTGTGCGCGTGAGCCTGCGAAACAGAAAAAGCCATTTCTGCCTGACACTGTGACATTCGACAAATATAAAAAAGTCAACATATTTAGAAATATGTGACCAAGAAGAGAGCAATGAGATTGTCTCTATACGTATGGATGTGTATATAAACGTGTGTGTGTCTGTGATATCTATATCTATCTATCTATATATATATTACATACACACACAGCCTGTTACAACTATTGCTCATTTGTATATGAAAGAGCTAAACTTTCGAGTTTTTGTTCGTTTTTTCTTTATAATGAAAGAGTTGTAACGAAACGGTTTCAGCTGAAATCGAAACCAGATCATAAACTACACACCAGAATATAAGAAACGTTATAACCACACAAACACAACATACACATATGCTACTTTTTATTGACTTAT
>NC_069005.1:29586644-29598236 GCF_001194135.2 Octopus bimaculoides
AGGTGGCTATCTGTTTTCGTATGTGTTCGTTCCGTCGTCTGTAGTTCATTTTTCTGTACCTTGATATGCATCTATATACACATGTAGATGTAAGTATGTACATATATGTGTTATATATATACATATATATATATATATATATATATATATATAATTGGCTAACACTAGAAAGTCAGACGTCAGCTAATTCAAGAGCTTGTAGTGCCCTCTATCATTCAGGTGATTACAAACCTATATAAACAGCCTGAGGCTTAGCATCTGAAACGATCAACTACCTTCCGCCAGTCTACAGTAGGTCAACTATCCAAGAAGACACGACACAAATTCATTCCCCAGGTAGAGAAATTAGGGTGAGCTGTTTCACCTAAGGGTCAACCTTGATCGAATAAGACCTATGATTAATAATTTTTAAAACGCACTCCAGCCGTGACCATCCCAACACTTTCCGGACCACGTCCAATGTATCCTTCCTCGGGTGTGAGTGATTTCAGAGAGATTTGGCTACTAATTCTAACAGACAGCAATCAAGCTGTGAGTGGCATCCTCGATAGAATTTGCAGGCAGGCATTATAGTATCAATTTCTGTGAATAAACGATAGTGGACGGACTGCCAAGGATACAGATTAACCTAAAAAAATGCAATGTTTATGCAATCAAGCAGATGTAATCACTTGATATAAAAAATCAGACTGGATTTAAACAACAACAACAATAATAATCGCGCGCATGCACAACGACTCTATAATTTGGACGGAGTTTTCTTCATATATGTCGAAATGACATCCTTACTGAAGTATATATGTTGTTACTATGTGCGTGTATTCATACATCATCATAATATGTATGCCAAACAGCATTGCCGCTTTGAACCAAGGTTTCGTTCAAATGGCTTGTTCAGTGGACCGAGCAAATCGGCGGGCTACTAAATGACTCATATCAGCTCACATGTGTGTCAGTGTGCGGGGAGAAGAGATACGTACGTGTGTGTGTGTGTGTGTGTTAGATGTATGTAACTGAAGCTTTAGTTTTAGTATGCTTACATATGTGTGTGTGTAAGGGTGGGGATAGATGTGTGCATATGTATAAAATGAAACTGAATCTACAGTTTTATTCTGCTTGTATATGTGTATGAATGTGTGTGCGTGTGTGTAAGGGGGTCATTTGCTATGGTATTTCATTAAATATTTTGCATTTCTGTCTTAAATATCGAACGACAACAGAAAAGTGAAAATCAAAGTCTCTGAAGCAACATTGTTAACAAAAAAAAAAAAAAAACCCTTTTATTTTGTTCTAGACATTGGATTTGATCACGATGGATACCTCCCCCACCTACAAAAGGTTATAGCAAATTACATACAGCCCCTTGATCCCCACTTTTTTTTATTTTTATTTACTTGTCCGAGTCGGAGGAAGGGGCATTGCCCATAGGACTACGAGGGTCCCTGTACATCCCCACAAGACCGACGATGAGACCGAAGCCATCAAGGTTCCTCTTGAACCTTTTATAAGTCAATATTTGAGGGAATGCCAAACGGCCGGCATTTGGGGAAGGCAGGAAAGAAGGGAGGGAGAGAGGGCTGAGTATATGGTGGATATTTTATGAAAGGCGAAAATTGACCTGGGGTAAGATTTGAGCTTTGAACGCCATGGTACACACGTAGCATCTATTTCCAGTGGTGGCGATGGTCGACAATTGGAATCGGTGAAGAAATGGAAGCAAAAATAAAGTAACATCTTAACAGTTGATTCTCGAAAGATCAAGAGCGAGTGTGTGTGTGTGTGTATTATATATACATATATATATATATATATATATACATACGAAGAGAGAGAGAGGGTGGCTTCTAATTCTGTGCTTGACTGTATGGGTGTGTGTGAGTGGAACTGAAGTGGAATCAGCTTTGTATGTATATATGTAATATATTAGATTTCATCCCAGTATACACGCACAGTATATACTCTCTCTCGATCTATTTCTAACTATCTATATAGTTTCAGAAAAGCAATTTAAACAGCGATTCAATAAAACAGAATATTCCCTTAAAAAAGCTGAAGGCCTTCAATGAACATCTGACAGTGTTAAATATATATATATATATACATATATATATATATATATATATATATATATATATATATATATATATATGTGTGTGTGTGTGTGTGTATAATGGCATACACAACGGCTGAAGTTAGGGAGTGACTGATACACATAAATTGTATGTATGTGCCAATGGATAGTATACATATGAAAGATGTGTAACTGTGCGGTAAAAGAAAAAAAAAAGCTATGCAAGATTTAGTAGTTAGCTTAAAAGACGATCCTCATACGAGATAAGACGAAGGCAATCTTTAATCCCCGACATCAAGTACCGCCTTAAATCAATTTCACTAATTTAAACAATAAAAAAAAACCCCAAAAAATATCCTCAAAAATACACAAGAATACAAGAATATATAAATACATGGAATTAAAAGATTTAAAATCACGACATAGTATCCGTTCCTTTTAATTATAAAATTCATTTTAATAGGAAAAGGGTGAGGCCAATAGAATTTTCAGTCTTTTTTTTACATCTGGGTTAAAAAGCTGAGACCAAACCGATGTCTCTTGAAACTGTCAGTGCTTTCTTTAATTGTATTTCAAAAATATTTACTGGTTCCTGATCACTATATATACACATATATATAGGAAATGATAGAGTCGACTTCAATATATATATATATATATATATATATACATGGCGATCTTATATATATATATATATATATAGCAATTAAATAGCAATAGAAGTATTTAGTTTAATTTCCATCAAGATATAGATGAAAGTAAAATGTTTCACTGAGAATTATATACACACACAGCTTTATATATATGTAGTTTTATACATACAGTTGAAGGGGCAAAAGGGATTACATTTTGTGTGTGGTTTTATAGGCATATATAGTTTTATACACTTAGGTTTGTTGAGACTGTTTCATATTTGATAATTTCAATTTAAAAAAACATAAATCTGACTTTGATGCATTGAAGTCTTCTCAAGATTTATGTTGGAAATATACAAAATCGAGAAATTTAGCTTTCTATATACACACACAATTATATATATATATGCAACTGTTTAGTATATATTAAACGTTTCCAAGTTAAAGACAACTTTGATTTATATGCATATATATGTATAAGACATTTAAATATAACAGCAAGTATTTTTACTTGAAAGATTTTAGAAGAGGAGGTTAGGCTAGGCGAGGCTCCTCTCAGATTTGAAATAAAAGACCTCTTTATAAACCGACAAAATTTAGACACAGACAGACACGCATCCAAGATCGAATACGCAGATATTTATGATATTTATATACGTATAATCATAAATATAGATCGATGTGGATATAACAAAAGAAGCGAGAGGTGAAAAACGAGAGGCAAATGGGCGAGGACGGGCGATTTTAATGTAAAATGTCGGCCATGAGAGAGCACCGCCTGACTTTGTGTGTGTGTATATGTATAGATACATCTGTGCGTGCGTGTATGCGTGTGTATGTGTGCGTATGTACGTGTGAATCTGTATGAAAGAGACGAGTTGGATTTAAACAGACATTGGCTTATTGTTGGTGATTTACTTCTCGTTTTTTCGATGTCGTTATGGATAAAATGTTGGGATACTTACTGTTGAACAGATTTGCGAAACCAAATTATTTTTTCCTCTTTCGCGATTGTTCCGTGTACTCACAAGACAGACGGGAGAGAAGGAGTGTGTGTGAGTGAGTGAGAGAGAAAGAGAGAGAGTGAGTGAGTGATATATATATAGACAGACAGATATGTATTAAGGAGGGAGTGGTTGGATAGCAATGTGCGTGGAAAGAGAGGGAGTGAAAGAGAGGTATAGACAGACAGATATATATTAAGGAGGGAGTGGTTGGATAGCAATGTGCGTGGAAAGAGAGGAAGTGAAAGAGAGGTATAGACAGACAGATATATATTAAGGAGGGAGTGGTTGGATAGCAATGTGCGTGGAAAGAGAAGTATAGACAGACAGATATATATTAAGGAGGGAGTGGTTGGATAGCAATATACGTGGTAAGAGAGGGAGTGAGAGAGATAGAGTTCCGCTGTTACAGTAAAGTAGAAAGTCGCCCGGTCTCCTCCGACACAGTTGCCTTCGCTCGGCAGAGGAACGGTGAGAGGCGATGGATGCACATGCGCCGAACGTCACTGATGACGTAAGAAGTTATTTATACATATACATATATCTTTATATATATGTATGTGTGTATATGTGTACATATACAGATAGATATGTGTATATAGAGAGAGAAGCACGCGCACATACAAACACACAATTATTTTGCACACACACGCACACACACATACATACGTGTGTGTATGTGTGCGTATTCAGTCTTCCCTCCTTTCTCTCCCTTCTTCTCCCTCCACCCCTGCCTTCTCCCACTGAAGGTTTCGGGTTTCGATTTGTCGGCCGGGCATTCGACTTCCCCAATTCTTTTTTTTTTTTTCTTTTTCCCCCACGAAATTTCGGAGTTGGGACTTGTCTAGCAAGTGATTTGATCTGAGTCCGTGCATTAATGTGTTGAAATTGAAATCTTTGAAGAATCATTTTAGCCATCCAAAAACCACACAAAAATTGTTTATTCACTTTAAACTTATATCTCCAAGGTTCACAGTATATTCTTCCTGTGTCAGTGACTAAGTCGCAGTCGGGAGACGAAAACTTTTGACACTCCAAGAAATAAGTTAAAAGTGAATTTAACATGGTTTTGCTTATTTTCTTTTAAATTACCACGATGTAATTATTTTTTATTTTGTAATTTAACGAGCCCACAAGGAACCCGCTACGTTAGTCAATTTCTTTATTAACAATGAGGTTGAGAAAAAGAGGGGACGATACGAGGACAGACAAAACAAACATTGGGATCGGGGTATCGAATGAGACGGAAACGTATGAATAAACAAACAATTAAAATATATACAATTAAATGAGAATGAGTAATTTAACAAAAAATGAAGCGGAGGACGCGGTCGACCCCACAAACCACATACTTACAATGAAGACTTTGCTTTGTATGGGGAAAACTGCAGTCCGCTTCTCAAAAGTTTCTCATACCCTCTCTACGTGATCGCTCAATATCATAGAAATAGCAGCTAAATCTAATTCGTATCACATCCTACAAGTGACATAACAAGGGGTATCGGCACTCGGAAGCAATGACATTTCTGGCAGGCTTCACCTAAATTAGTTGGCATGATAAACCAGAGGAAATTTTGTTCCTCTTCCTACCTGCATCCAGGAGTGACCGCCTCTTCATCCTAACGTCATCAGAGAAAGTGGGGAGGATTCAAATACATCGAATGATGTAAATACATTATCTATTGGATAAATGAAAAGTGGGATAGTCACGCCTGGAATGCCACTGATTACAGTTTCCTTTTTCTTTTCGATTTGGATGAGTGAACAACTATAGGTTTTGCCCAATCAAGGGTGAATAAAAATTGGCACTCCGTCAGCTGCTACGACGAGTGGTGCCAGTTGATTCGAACAAGCGAACAGTCTGCTCGTGAAATTAACATGCAAGTGGCTGAGCACTCCACAGACACGTGTACCCTTAACATAGTTCTCAGGGGGATTCAGCATGATGCAGAATGCGACAAGGCCGGTCCTTTAGAATACAAGTACTACCAATTTTTGCCAGAAGAGTGGACTGAAGCAACATGAAATAAAGTGTCCTGCTCAGGGACACAATGCACCTCAGGAATTGAACTCACGATTTTATGATTGTGAGGCAAATAACCTAACCACTAAGCCAACAAACCTGATTATCTCTTTCTCTGTTTTGTTTCTTTTGATCTTTTGTTTTTATTTTTACTTTTTTCTATTTCATGTCATCAGAAACAACAAGACTTTATTTAACTACTGATAACAGCTCAACGTCCAACTTAAAAAAGAAAAGAACTCATCTATTATGTAACATCAATTGCTAAAGAAAGCATATGATATTTATCATCATCATCATCAAGATGGCAAGCTGGCAGAATCGTTAGCATGCAGAGCGAAATGCTTAGCAGTATTTCATCCATCTTTATGTTCTGTGTTCAAATTCCGCTGAGGTCGACTTTGCCTTTCATCCTTTCGGGGTCGATTAAATAAGTACCAGATATGCACTGGGGTCGATGTAATTGACTTAATCCCTTTGTCTGTCCTTGTTTGTCCCCTCCATGTTTAGCTTTGCCCTCCTCTATGTTTAGACTGATAGAATAAATACCAAAATTATAAAATAGGTAGGGAGGCCAATTTTACCGAAACAAGTGAAAAATACAATTGCAGTGTGGAAGGTGTTTATCAGCCATTTTAGAAACACACAAAAACCGTTAGATTCACTTCAGCATTTAAATTTAATTTGCCAAAATATTTTCGTTGCTTTGAGACCGCGACCTGTTCACTGATAACATTTTGTTCCAGCACAAGATCTCAGATCAGGTCACTTGCTATGCAAGTACATCTCTGTAAAGTGAAAAATAATAATATTCAAAAAAGAATTGAAGTAAAATGATGGCAGTGGGCAATAAATAAATAAATATTTATCATCCTTTAAGAAAAAAAACAAAAACAAAAAGACCCCAATAAACTCTTAGATTTCCAAATAACCAGCCAGAGATAAATAAACCTTTTGGCATTTAAACTGGCCAGATCCAGCCCAAATGTTCCACTTGTTTTATCTTTAAATTGGCCAAATCTGACCTCCCGTACTTACTCCACAATGTCATTCTAAAAATAAACAGTTGCATCATCGAAGTTTTGGAGCTACAAGATAATACATTCAAAACAATGTGAATAAATAAGCATTGCACCTGATAGAGGTAATCTGACTGCTAAAGGGTTAAGTATCTGCAATATCTTGATTGTTTCCTTTGAATAGTGACATTCAGGTATAAGAGTGAGACATGACAGGGCTAAACGAAATAATTTTGCTGCCTTGGTTACTGAAAAAATCTCTCTCTCTGAAGTAAAAGCATTATCGTAAAATGAAGAAAGAGAGCCAGAAACATTATTAAGATTAGAATCTAGTTTGTCTAACTTCTGCTAGCTTAACCTTTTATCTTAGAAATGTTTGACTCCATGGCAACTCACAGAGAGAGAGTTTTCTGAATGAAAGCAAAGTTGACATTACATCCAAGTAGTTAAAGCTATAGTTAAAAGATCATTTTTTTTTTACATGTGCCCATGGTAGTTTTTATTAAGACAGGACCAGAAAAATATTAGGCAGGCATGCTGGAGAACACTGACTAAAGGACAATATCTTATAAGACAAAAAGCAATAAAGAGTAGTTTCACTAGCAGCTGTTGAGAGCAGAGATCAAGTTGAGTGAAGTTCTAATAAGTTTCTGGAAGGTTCTGTAAATTCAAGGCAAATACATATTGCATCAGTTGTTTTCTCTCGAAGTCCATTTCCTCTAAGGTTGTAAGGGACGGTTCTACTTTGTAGAATTCTAAATGGTTTGGTTGTGCTTTGTACAATTCCTAGTGGGTTTAGAAAATTTCTCCCTTCCATATTCATGAACTGAGTTCTTCTATCACTATGGACAGCGCCAGGAGGTCCAACAAGAAATAGTAGCTACATATCTCTCAAAATGAGTGGCTATGTGGTAAGTAGCTTGCTTACTAGCCACATGGTTCCGGGTTCAGTCCCACTGTGTGACACCTTGGGCAAGTGTCTTCTACTATAGCCTCGGGGCGACCAAAGCCATGTGAGTGGATATGGTAGACGAAAACTGAAAGAAGCCTGCCGTATATATTTGTGTGTGTGTGTGTGTATGTTTATGTGTCTGTGTTTGTTCCCCCACCATCACTTGACAACCGATGTTGGTGTGTTTACGTACCCGTAACTTAGCAGTTCAACAAAAGTGGCTGATAGAATAAGTACTACGCTCACAAAGAATTAGTCCTAGGGCCGATATGTCCGACTAAAAGCGGTGCTCCAGCATGGCTGCAGTCAAATGACTGAAACAAATAAAAGAATAAAAGAACATACAGATACACATATCTAGGCATGTGGGTGTGTGTGTGTTTCCATATTTTTTATTACCTGGAACTTCTGCATTTACATATGTACAAGAATTATTTGAATAAAACAGCAAACACAAGATAGCAAAGGAAGCAGTTAAAAGTCTTCAAATCAGAAATCATTTTAGTTATCAATATGAAATTTGTCTGTCTGTGTATGTTCTCATGTATAACATTGTAGATTAGTCATTTCACAATCCCACGAAATGCAGATCTTTGTCTTCAGTGGATGCAGTTCTGGCTTGGTATGAAGTGTTGCTCGCACACTCAGTCATTTTTTCCCTGCTTCATATTGACATAAAGAATTATTTTTCATACTTGGTGATGATGTGATAAAAACTCTCTCTAGCAGAGAGGTCGAGGTACACTGGAGTTTGTCTCTTTCATTCAGAGCACGTGGCTCCCGTACACTCAGTTTTTGGACTTTACTCATTGACTGTACCCATTGTCCCCTCATGGTATCATAAGAGCATTCCATCTGCTGGGCCGACTGCTTAGTGGACTGGTGTAGCTCCTCGTGGTTGAACTCATTCAATCAATCCTTATTGAACTGAATGGGGTGGCCAGAATGTGGAGAATCTGTGAAGTGAAATTTCTCCTCCTCGAAGCACAGCAGAGTGATAGAGGCATGAGTGATGGTGACTGGGAGGATTTGTAGTGATGAGATGAGTGATTGCATTCTGTACCAATCTCAGTATTTTGAGATAGGCATATTTACTCAAGGCAACACAATGTGCCTAAGATGGCACAGGAAATGACAGAGGTCTACATGACCCAGAAGATAGATAGATAGACACACACACACACACACACACACACACACACACACACACACACAATATACCTATGTACAAGTACATGCACACGCATAGTGACACATCTAAGTATCTAACCAGCAATCTAACACATATCTGGACTCATATCAGAAGAGATCATAGATTAATTATATCTTTATGCAAACATCCTACTGTTGATACAGTAAGTAACAGCAATAATAACCTAATAATAACAATAACGAATGCAGTGCTTAGCTGTATTACAAGTCACTAAAACAAGTACCAGTTGAATACTGGGGTTGATGTTACTGACTTACCCCTCCCCTAAAATTTCTGGCCCAGTGCCAAAATTTGAAACCACTATATGGTAAGCAATCAACAGAGAGTATTCATCTGGTTGCATGTAATTGGAGAGCTTCCAATAGATCGATATTCTAAACAAGCTGAGTGTTCCAGACCGGAGATGCAAACTGTAAGTGAGAACATAACATAGCCATGTTTTCTAATACAGGCACAGGGTGACACATTCTGGGTAAGGGATACGGTAGGTTATATTGATCCTACCCAGTGCTTGACTGATCTTTAATTTTACCGATCCTGGAAAGATGAAATGCATAGTTAATTGCTGTAACTTTGAACTCAGAACACTGAGGGCCATAACTGAATTCTCAAAAGCATTCCATGGTTGGAGAGAGAACAATGAAGGCATCAGGTAAAATGCTTTTACCATCTGGTGTCACAATTAACCAGTGAGCTTGTTAAAAAATATATATCAGTGACAGAGGCAGAATTAATATGAAGAGGTAATATTTATCTCCACTTAAAAGTGGATGTTCTGTTAGAACAAGCTATACTGCAGTAGATACCATGAGAGAGACTATATTGCTTTTGGTGCAAATATGCATGTTTGTTTATTTCGTTAGCAAGAAGATAAATCCCAACTGCCTCCAGCACCAAGACCACTTAATTTCAACCTTCCTTGGTCTCGTCAATAATAGACACTTGACTACTAGAGATAGCAGTAATTCAACCCCCTCCACTAACAATATATAGAAAAACAGTACCAGAACAGATGCTGGTGTCACAATTAACCAGTGTGCTTGTTAAAAAGTATGTATTAGTGACAGAGGCAGTATTAATACGAAGAGGTAATATTTATCTCCACTTAAAAGCAGATGTTCTATTAGAACAAACTCTACTGTGGTAAATACCACAAGAGAAACTCTCATGTTAACCTTTGGTGCAAAATGCACTCTTGTTTATTTCGCTAGTGAGGAGACAGATCTCCATCACTTCCAGTGCCAAGACCACCAGATTATGTGATTTTGACCTTGTTTGGTTTTGTCAATGATGGACACTTGACCTCTAGAGATAGCAGTGGCTCATCTTCCATCCACTGATATATATAGAAAAACAGGGTCAAAACAGGCGTTGGTGTTGCTAGATGAAGAAGATCCGGTTACTTTTTGAGTTAGTAATGGTGCTTTCTAATTTTGGCACAAGGCCAGAAGTTTTGAGGGGAGGGGGAATAGTGAATTACATCAGTCCCAGCACTTGACTGGTACTTTATTTTACTGACTCTGAAAAGGTGAAGGGCAAAGATGACCTCACTGGAATTTGAACATACATAGGTGCAGACATGGCTGTGTGGTAAGAAGTTTGCTTCCCAAACACATGGTTCCAGGTTAACAGGGACAAACCTGGATTTAAAATATTGGAATTCAATTCATAAAAACAGATAAAAAAAACTGCTAAGCATTTTGTCCAGCATTCTAACGATTCAGCCAGCTCACCGCCTTAATAGCAATAATGAAAATAGTAAAGATTATTTGCCAACAGAACATGGCAAACAAGGGAATCTAGCACCCCCACTCAGCTCAAAGTTATTCTGTACTGATGAAGGGAAATAACCCAGAAATCGTGATACATAGATATTGTTTTGAGCCAAGTGGGGGTGCTAAATTCCCTTGTTTGAAAATATAAGGACACAGATCGTGTCGTATAGCCAGCTGGAGATGATGTCTCTTGGGGCTAAATTACAGCAACATTTGTCCTAAACCAGGACTGCTATGTTATGTTGGCAAAGAATCTTTACTACAAAGTACTGTTGTTGAATATCTCGCATTGTGAGATTTAAAATTAGTAATTTTCTAATAACGAAAATAATTGTAACAAATAATTACAATTGCTATCCTGGTTTTTTTCTAATTTTGATAGCAATTTAAAAATATAGTTTCTAATTTAGGTACAAGGCCAGCAGTTTTAGTGCTTGTAGGCTTAGTCAATTCCATCAACCCCTAACACTTGACTGGGTGGTGGTGGTGGTGATGACAACGGCAAGGAGGATTGTGATGGTGTAAAAGAAGAGACACAGAGGAGGAAGAGGAGTAGGAACACGAGAACAAAGTGGAGAAATTTTTGTTTGTTTGTTTGGTCAAGGTTATGTGGTAATGAGGAAGTAATGTTGGTAGTGAGATGTATGTGTGTCAAATATAATGGTACAAATGATGACAACAATGATGAGGATGATGACAATGATAATTATGGTGGTGGTGGTGGTGGCGGTGGTGATGAAAATGATGATGATGATGATAATAATTGTGGTGGTGGTGGTGGTGATGAAAATGATGATGATGATGATGATGATGGTGGTGGTGGTGGTGGTGGTGGTGGTGGTGTTGAATGATAAACGAAGAAGGAATAATAACAAAAGAAGGATGTAGAAAATGAAGATA